>NC_088934.1:34572500-34642500 GCF_038396675.1 Hydra vulgaris
ATATATATATATATATATATATATATATATATATATATATGTATATAAATATATATGATTACTCATGTAGCCATATAGCATACAGCTTTTTCAGAAAAAGAAAAAAAAAATTAAAATAAGAAAAGATTGCTGCTTCAGCTTAAAGTTGATTTAGGGACACTGCTTTTCAACAGCAGGCTATAAGATAGTCAATGCATGTACTGAGGCCCCTGGCAGCAGGCTACTTCTACAGTGGCTACAGTGTGATACCATACTGATGTATGCAACCCTTGGAATTAAGGTCGGGAAACAATCTAACTGCTGACCTATATATTTATGTATATATATATATATACATATATATATATATATATATATATATATATATATATATATATATATATATATATATATATATATATATATATATATACATATATATATAAATATATATATATATATATATATATAGGGGAAAGTAGGGGCCCATGAAACATTGTAGTTGTGAAAGCATCTTAAATATT
The DNA here is from genome assembly GCF_038396675.1 of Hydra vulgaris. Classification (NCBI taxonomy): domain Eukaryota; kingdom Metazoa; phylum Cnidaria; class Hydrozoa; order Anthoathecata; family Hydridae; genus Hydra; species Hydra vulgaris. Next base: position 34,573,004 of record NC_088934.1, read on the forward strand.
GTGACAACCACTTTCATATGGTCAAACAGTTACTAGAGCTATGTTTTAAAAAAAATTATTTTATTGGATATCATTAGGCCAGTGAGAGGATGAAATTTGTATTTTTTTGATGACAAAGTAATTTATTAGTTTTTCAGGTTAATAAGTTTTAAGGAATCTTATTCAATATGTCTATCAGTATGTAACATTATTTAGTAAACTACAATCCATAGACTCTTTTATTAATTAAATAAAATCATTGAAAAAATTAGTTGATACTAAAAGTTAAGTTATTGTTTTTTATTATATCAGGTACCTTGATACAGCATTTGTGGGGGTACCTTGATACAGCATTTGTGGGGGTACCTTAATACAGCATTTGTGGGGGTACCTTGATACAGCATTTGTGGGGTACCTTGATACAGCATTTGTGGGGGGCCCTAAAGCTATAAAATGTACTCCATTGTGTCAAACAGTTCTAAAAATCATTTCTTTAATATTTATAGTTTTAAAAAGATTTATGCAAATATAATACTAGGAGATCCAATTTCGAAACAAAGGCATTAATTATTGACACTTATGAATGACATTTAAAACAATATATTATCTCATCTTTTGAATTGTGGTTTAGAACATTGGAAGCATTATTCAGGTTATAATTATTAATTTGTTTATCTTTCATATAAATGTCAGCCTTTTTTCTACGTTTTATACTTTTTATTTACTTTTTTAGTGATGCTCATAGTGTATCAAGGTACCTTATGGGTGGAGTAACTTGATACAAATTTCTAATTTTACTTTAAATAGTCTCACAAGTTTAACCTGATATATTTTGGTAATTTATTTAATTTTGTAGGTAAATACTTCTTCTACAAATTAAACCAATCACTTAAAAAAAAAGGCATATTAAAAAAATTGTTATGAAACAAAAACCAAAAGTGTTTCATGGTGCCCCACTCTCCCCCACCACTACTTTGCAATCTATCTTGCAATCTTGGTATAACATGAAAGTAAATATATTTTAATTGTAATCAAAATTTCATAACAAAACCTTGTTAAACTTATTTAAATTTCGATCTCGAAAAAACTTTTTGTTGCAAACCATTTTTTTTTCTTAGTGAAAAAAATTATTTTCTGAAATATCTTATCCTTTCCAGAATGTTTCTTGTTTTTATGTTTATGTTTATTACTATATTTAAGGAAATATATTTTTTCGAACAAAAAAATGTTCTTTTAAAACTCCTTTTTAAATTAGATTTATTAGCAAAACAAAAAAATTGTTGTTTATTAAAAAAAGATATTGTTCAAAAAGTAATTATGTTTTCCACAGATTTTAAAGACTTTTATATTATTTTGTTGTTGCAAATAAGTTTTGTATTGTATGCTTTTAATTACATTTTAAAATAAATTTGTAATTTACAAAAATAATAGTGAATACCAGACTCTGCAATCCTTTACCACCTGTCAATTAAAATATTATAATATACAATATCAAACAATTTTTTTATCATTTTGTTTAAATCTATCAGTTGTCTTCTTTGTTTTGCTAACTGCTTTTTGACAATTTTGAAAAGTAACTAATTTTTATTTGGAATTTTAAACAACCATTCAATTAAATGAGTTAAAACATTAAATCAATGATTGTCATGTTTTCATGACAATGTGATAATCAATGTTCATACATTGTAACAATAGTTTAGGCTCAAAGAAAAAAATAATCTGAATTATGTTTTTTCATTTCAAACAAACATTTTAAATACTTTAATAGTTTTAATAATTATCATTAAATATCTAAATTAATTATTTACAAACCTATACATTAAAAGTAGTATAAAATGTATTAAAAAATTAAAAACATATTTAAAGTATTATAAAATATATTACAATGATTGTAAAAGTTCTTCAAAAATCAATCAAATATATGACAAAAGTCTTGTGACCAAATATTTGTAAAGAGACTACATTAGATGAGGCAACAAAGGCAAAATATAATAGTTTGAAAGACAAACAATTAAACAAAAAAGTAATGAAGGGCGAGGGAAACTTTTTTAATCTTTCGAAGGAAAGGTTTTAAATTCTTGAAGCAGAAAATATATTTACAAAAAACTTTTCATATAAACTTATGTTTATTAAATTTTTTGTTACAATATTATATTGTATTTTTTATGTTGTATATTTGTGTAATATTTTGTTACTAGGTACTTTTTTTATCATAAATATATATTTATTTTCAGAAATGCACATTGTTTTTTAAACATAAAATTGAAGATATTAAAGTTATTAGATATTAAATAGTTATGAGTTCATCTTCAAGTGATGAAGATGAAGAAGAAGCAAGAAAAATCCGAGAATCTGTTAATGGGTTTGAAATAGGTTAAAAATGAAACTTTGTTATTTTTGTTATTCAACATTAAAAATTATTAGTTTAGAATGTATGAATATTTTAGATAATAAAAAAAGAAATTATTACTAAAAAAATAATAATTATTATAAAATTATTAAAAAGTAATATGTGTTTTTTTTTTAAATTTATTAGCTAAACAGTTATCAGATAATGTTAGAGAGACTAATAAATCGAGAAGTTATAAAGAGAATGCGAGTAAAAGGTACATTCATTGTTTTGTTATATGAAAGTTTGTTTCATATGACATTAACTTTTGTTTTATGTGATGAAAACAAATAATATTAATATAAACTTTTTATTTTTCATTTTTTTACTAAATAATTAAAGATAAAAAAAGTTTGGACATTTTTCCAAAATATTTCAAATCAGCAGTCCTGATGCAGGCGCTGGTTTTTAACATTTAACATTCTTACTTGTTATTGATTATTCTACTATGCTTGAACTTTTCTTTAAGAATACATTAATTGAGAATTGTGTCAATTTTTTTTACAAAGTTTTTTAAATTTACTTTACAGTATATTGAAGATGTTTTTTTACTTTCATATTTTTGTCAAGTGAAAAAAAAAGAAGATAAAAATAAAAGTTTTATGAAATCATTACGAACTTATTGTAAACTTTCTTTTGTGTCAATTGTTTTTAAAAATTTTGTTGATCTTTAATTTTTTAAAAGTACCTCTATACATGATATATACATGATATGTTCATAAACATTTGATTTTCTACTTTGAAAATCTTTTAATGAAAGTAGTCATTTTAAGTTTCTCTATTTTATTCAAGTTTATTCTGTAAATAATTCATAGTTCATTAATTATAATGCATTTCAATTAAATGTTTTTTTTGAAAATTTTGTTTTTATAAAATGTTTTTTTTTAATTTTTTTTAAATTCACCTCCCCAAAGCTGATAAGGCCACCTCAGATGAGGAGGGTATTTGTGGTTATAACCCTCTCTCAACTCTATAACTCCGAAACACAAACCTTGTTGAACAGGGCCGCTGCTCGGAAAAACAAGTTGAGTGCGGTACTACCAGGGATGTGGTGGGGATCGAACTCGGAACCTCTTGCTTATAAAGCAACCGCTCTATCACGACACCACTACTGCATGTAATGATTAGGCAAGCTAAAGCATTAATCAGGATGTCCATGAATACCACAAAAAAGAAAAAAATATTTTTAAAATTCTTTTGTTATGCCTTCAGAAGTCTCAAAAACATACTTTTTTTTTTCAAGATATTTTTAGTTACAATGGTTTTAATATTTTAAATCAGTAATTGTAGGATTATATTAAAAACTTAAATTTTTATTTAAGTTTTTAATATAATTGTACAGTTAATCGTATAGTTACAAACTATTGATTTATTATTATAAAATGCATAAAAAATATTTGTACATTACAGAGCTTCAAAAGAAGACAATGAAGATATGAACATTTTAAAAATAACACCTGAAGTTCAAAAATTTGTATCTATCAAGCTATCTAGTTATCTAGACAAGTAAGTTTATTATTTGCTTTATTGGTAGCAATTATCAATTCAAGTTTTAGTTTTTTATTTAAAAACTAAAACTTGGAAAAGTTAAACTAAAAATGGAAAACAAAAAACTAAAACTTGGAAAACCTTGAAAAAGTAAAAACTATAAAACTTTTTGAAAGAATTGAAAATATTGTCAAAACAGTCTCATCAGGTTTTGGTCAAAAAAGATTTATTACTAAGTAGTTTACTTATAAATAATACATCATGTCTTAAAATTTAAAATTTATTTATATAACTTTTTTTTAAGTATTTACTTAAATTTAAAAGTATATATATAAAAAAAAAAAATTTAAACTATTTATACATTTTATATAATATTTTAATATATTATTGTTTTTAACTTATAATGTTTTTGAATGAAAAAAAAAAAACAAAAACTAAGAAAACGTTAAAATAATTTAACTACAAAATATTTTTTCTTTAAATTTAAAGTGTTCTAATAATTATTAATGATTATAATTTTATTAATTATTTAAGTTGGAGTTTTATTGATGAATTTTAAGTTCTTACTTTAATGTTGATTTTTAATTTTCAAATGTATTTCTCTATTCTAGTTTTGTTTTATAAATTTGATCTTTGAGCTAAAAAGAAATTGAGCACTTTAACCTAGTTTTACAATATAACATTTATTTTCAAATTCTTGTCTGTTTTAACCTAGTTTTACAATATAACATTTATTTTCAAATTCTTGTCTGTTTTAACCTAGTTTTACAATATAACATTTATTTTCAAATTCTTGTCTGTTTTAACCTAGTTTTACAATATAACATTTATTTTCAAATTCTTGTCTGTTTTAACCTAGTTTTACAATGTAGCATTTATTTTTATATTCTTGTCTGTTTTAACCTAGTTTTACAATATAACATTTATTTTCAAATTTTTGTCTGTTTTAACCTAGTTTTACAATATAACATTTTTTTTCAAATTCTTGTCTGTTTTAACCTAGTTTTACAATATAACATTTATTTTCAAATTCTTGTCTGTTTTAACCTAGTTTTACAATGTAGCATTTATTTTTAAATTCTTGTCTGTTTTAACCTAGTTTTACAATATAACATTTATTTTCAAATTCTTGTCTGTTTTAAATAGTTCTTGTATAAAACTCAAAATTGCAATTGCAAACAAAAAATGATTGCTCAATCTTTGCTCAATCAAAGGGTAATGTTTACAAGCAAAAGTTAAAATGATTATTCAAAAAACAATCTTCATAAACAATATATTGCAGTAACTATGGGAACCATGTTTTGTTCTATAGAAAACTTTAACAACTACTTTTGTTGATATTTTAACTTTTGGCCATAACTTTTGCTAATCTGTCTTCATTTCCAATGAAAACAGTGATGGAAATACTTTCAATGGGAACAGTGGTGGAAACACTTCCCATGGGAACAGTGATGGAAATTCTTCCAATAAGAACTGTAGAAATTAGTTTTAAAATTAGAAACAATCCTAAAGTAATTTTTAAAAAAATTCAAATTAATTTCTAAATTCTTTCCATTTTTAGTTATAGCTGTAGTATATGGCATTTTGAAGTTAAATCTAATTTTTTAAAACCATATACGTTAATTTTAATTAATAAAACTACAAATGCCCTTAAACTTTTGAACCACAGAAAAACTGTTATCTTTTTTTAATTACATAATTAAATTTTATTTTGAAAAAAATGCTTTTATTTTCAGGTAAAAAATATTGAATGCGCTGTTCAAAACTTATAGCAAAATAAGTGAATGTCCTTAAACTTTAGCGCGCTATTGTATATATATATACATATATATTACTGTGAACTTAGGTTTGCATGAAACAACAATGATGATGTAATACTGGTAACATAGTATGTAAACATGTTTTAAAAGGACAGACACGATAAGTTTAAGTTTGAGGTAATAAAAAATAACTACAATAATAATAGTGTAATAGTAATGTGTTTATTAGATTTTAAAGTTTTAACCTAGTTTTACAATATAACATTTTTTTTCAAATTCTTGTCTGTTTTAACCTAGTTTTACAATATAACATTTATTTTCAAATTCTTGTCTGTTTTAACCTAGTTTTACAATGTAGCATTTATTTTTAAATTCTTGTCTGTTTTAACCTAGTTTTACAATATAACATTTATTTTCAAATTCTTGTCTGTTTTAAATAGTTCTTGTATAAAACTCAAAATTGCAATTGCAAACAAAAAATGATTGCTCAATCTTTGCTCAATCAAAGGGTAATGTTTACAAGCAAAAGTTAAAATGATTATTCAAAAAACAATCTTCATAAACAATATATTGCAGTAACTATGGGAACCATGTTTTGTTCTATAGAAAACTTTAACAACTACTTTTGTTGATATTTTAACTTTTGGCCATAACTTTTGCTAATCTGTCTTCATTTCCAATGAAAACAGTGATGGAAATACTTTCAATGGGAACAGTGGTGGAAACACTTCCCATGGGAACAGTGATGGAAATTCTTCCAATAAGAACTGTAGAAATTAGTTTTAAAATTAGAAACAATCCTAAAGTAATTTTTAAAAAAATTCAAATTAATTTCTAAATTCTTTCCATTTTTAGTTATAGCTGTAGTATATGGCATTTTGAAGTTAAATCTAATTTTTTAAAACCATATACGTTAATTTTAATTAATAAAACTACAAATGCCCTTAAACTTTTGAACCACAGAAAAACTGTTATCTTTTTTTAATTACATAATTAAATTTTATTTTGAAAAAAATGCTTTTATTTTCAGGTAAAAAATATTGAATGCGCTGTTCAAAACTTATAGCAAAATAAGTGAATGTCCTTAAACTTTAGCGCGCTATTGTATATATATATACATATATATTACTGTGAACTTAGGTTTGCATGAAACAACAATGATGATGTAATACTGGTAACATAGTATGTAAACATGTTTTAAAAGGACAGACACGATAAGTTTAAGTTTGAGGTAATAAAAAATAACTACAATAATAATAGTGTAATAGTAATGTGTTTATTAGATTTTAAAGTTTTAACCTAGTTTTACAATATAACATTTTTTTTCAAATTCTTGTCTGTTTTAACCTAGTTTTACAATATAACATTTATTTTCAAATTCTTGTCTGTTTTAACCTAGTTTTACAATGTAGCATTTATTTTTAAATTCTTGTCTGTTTTAACCTAGTTTTACAATATAACATTTATTTTCAAATTCTTGTCTGTTTTAAATAGTTCTTGTATAAAACTCAAAATTGCAATTGCAAACAAAAAATGATTGCTCAATCTTTGCTCAATCAAAGGGTAATGTTTACAAGCAAAAGTTAAAATGATTATTCAAAAAACAATCTTCATAAACAATATATTGCAGTAACTATGGGAACCATGTTTTGTTCTATAGAAAACTTTAACAACTACTTTTGTTGATATTTTAACTTTTGGCCATAACTTTTGCTAATCTGTCTTCATTTCCAATGAAAACAGTGATGGAAATACTTTCAATGGGAACAGTGGTGGAAACACTTCCCATGGGAACAGTGATGGAAATTCTTCCAATAAGAACTGTAGAAATTAGTTTTAAAATTAGAAACAATCCTAAAGTAATTTTTAAAAAAATTCAAATTAATTTCTAAATTCTTTCCATTTTTAGTTATAGCTGTAGTATATGGCATTTTGAAGTTAAATCTAATTTTTTAAAACCATATACGTTAATTTTAATTAATAAAACTACAAATGCCCTTAAACTTTTGAACCACAGAAAAACTGTTATCTTTTTTTAATTACATAATTAAATTTTATTTTGAAAAAAATGCTTTTATTTTCAGGTAAAAAATATTGAATGCGCTGTTCAAAACTTATAGCAAAATAAGTGAATGTCCTTAAACTTTAGCGCGCTATTGTATATATATATACATATATATTACTGTGAACTTAGGTTTGCATGAAACAACAATGATGATGTAATACTGGTAACATAGTATGTAAACATGTTTTAAAAGGACAGACACGATAAGTTTAAGTTTGAGGTAATAAAAAATAACTACAATAATAATAGTGTAATAGTAATGTGTTTATTAGATTTTAAAGTTTTAAACATCAAGTTGAGTGTTCACAAAATTTTAGTCTAAGTTCTGAATTTATTATTCTCACCCGAAGGAGGCGGTAATAAAAAAGTTTTCATAAACCTTATAATAGTTAACTGTAAATAATGTAACAATTAATAAAAAAATCTAACACACTTAATAAAAAAAACTTTGAATTCTAAATAGTCTTAATTTTTGTTGCTTAAAGCATTTAAACCTTATTTTTTTAGGACATTAAAAGAAAAGATATTTGATCAACCTAAATGTAATATATATATTTATTTAATATTCTAAGTTTCTGCATAAAACTTTAATTTTATTTCCAAAAATGGTTTTTAAGCTGTTTTTAAATTTTAGCCGCTGCACCTGATCAAATTCAAAAATCAGAAGGTAACAACATCTTTTTGAACAAAAATATTAGTTTTAATTTAGCTATGTCCATTATGTTAAAGTTTTTTATGTTTGTATTTAATTTTTAATATAAAGAAATTTGATTATGATCTTCCTTAAGACTTTGCTCTGAAGCAATCTCAACCAGAAGCTGCCTAAATTATGGAGATGTAACTTTATTTAATTAAAAAGTTTTTTTTTTTAATTATTATTTTATTTTAAATTACTTATTATATATAAAAAAATAAATTTAGTTTTTTCCTAATAAACTAATCTATAGTTAGCTAATATACTTGTCTCTCCTATTTCAAACAGCAAGTGTATTGAATGTTTAGTTACAGCCCAAACATAGTAGCATAAGTACTTACTGAGCATCTACTAAATCTTATTTACTTTTAACAGATATAAACCAAAACTAAAGTTTTAAAGCAGTGTGTAGTTGTTGAGATAAGTAATAAGTCTGATGGTGAATTACTTTTTCAACAAAACCACAATTATTTTAATATTACAAAGAGTGTGTAAAAAAATATTCAAGTAGAAAATAAAAGTTTAAAAAATTTTTTATTGTGAATTTTGATAGAGCTAATTTGATAGCTTCAAACTTTGCGGTTCGCAAACATTTTTTAATGTTTTAAGTTTTACTTTATACAGTCATAAAGTTGTATATCTAGTTTAAAGTTTTTTTATCAATTAAAAGTACTTTATTTAATCTATGTTTGATATGAACATTTTAGATAATATTAGATGGAAATATTTTGTCGGATAAATGCAAAAAAAAAATTTTTTTCAAAGATAAATAAATAATAATACTTAAAAAGTGTGTTTAAAATGTTTTGGTATTTTTTTAAGGCATTCATCTTTTTTCACATTCAATAATGATTACCGATGATTTTGATGAGAAACCTGTTAAAAAACACCAAAAAACAAAAAGGAAGAGGCTTTCAAGCAGGTATTTTTTTCTCAAAAGTTAGTCAAGTTATATATATGAATGTGCTAAAATTATTTTTTTATGTGAGACTTACAAAAGTTAGTAGATGTTTCACTCTATGGGATTAGACAGAATGCTATTATACCAACTTTTTTTATAAACTACAAACCATTTTCATTTAGACACGATGTATTCATGAACAGTGTTTATTAACTATAATTTAATAAACATTTTCATACAGCCATATGTATGTTTTCCACCCAATAATAAAAGTCCAAACAATCTGTTTAGTAGTAATTTTCTGTTAATGTAACAATATAACCATTTTAATGTAACAATGACTAGTTGGGACTGCATTTTGAAATTACTGAAAACCATCCTTTATTTTCCCATTTTTAGAACTTGCTAACACCAGTTAGTTAAAAGAGGCAATCTTTCACCTTAAAAGACTGAAATAAAGGCCCTTTTTAATACTAAAATATTATCAAACAGTTAATTATAACAAAAAAATTGAAAGTTTTCTAAATTAGCATATAATTAATAAAAAAGAAAATTGAGTTAAAAGATGAATTGAACCTGAAACGAAAGAAAAGATGCAACAAAAAACCTTTTTTTACTCTAGTCAGAAAGATGTTTAAAGAAAATTTGTCTGGAAAAAAGATTTGCTTCCACAAAACTATTAAAATTGCAACCAAAGATGCTTATTTAAATGTTTTTCGGTCGGTACAAGATCAAGAGGTCCTAGAAAATCAGTAGGTTCTACAGCTTAGATTGATTTTTAAATCAGTAACCATTTATTTTTATGCAAGATGGAGCATCTTGCAATACAGCATGGACTTTTTAAACTTTTTTGGAAGAGGAAAATTTTCCTCTGTTGGATTGGCTGAATAATAGCTTAAATACAAACCCTATTTAAAACATTTGGGAACTGATAAAGAGATGTAGCTAAAGATCTGCTAAAAAATCAAATGTAACTTTTAAAAAAGATCATTTATGTGTAGAATTATTGTTCTCAAATGCAGAAGACAGTATAGTCTTGTATTGATAGCATTGATGCTGCTACAGATGCTAACTAAATTAAAGCTGTAATAGTGGCTTAAAGTGGCTAACAAAATATTTGATTGAATTAATTTTAAAAATTTCTAACATCCATCTTAAGTCAAATAACTTACTGTAAACATCAAATTGGTTTTCAATCTTCTCACTATATGGCTAGTTTGCTAACTGCTTTTAATGCAAGATTTTTTTGCTCTTCAGATAGAGGCGGCAAGGCAAGAGCTATAGCTCTTGACATATCTAAATCTTTCGATAAGGTTTAGAATGCTGGTCTTCTTCATAAGCTTGTTTCATATAGTATATCTGGTAAAGTTTTTGAGAATATTGAATCATTTATTTCTAACCGCTTTTTTAAAGTCATTCTTAAAGGTTAACTATTCTTTTGTGTTTCCAGTAACTTCTGGGGTACCCCTAAGTTCTATCTTTGATCATATTTTGTTTCTTATCTAGATTAATGATCTTCCTGACAATCTTACATCTGAAATGGCTCTTCCTGACAATCTTACATCTATTTGCTGATGACTCAATTTTATACTTTTGTCTTGACAAAAAGTCTAAAATTGAGTCATCAGAACAAACATCTATCGTTGAATACATTCCTATATTGATGAAAACACTTGCTGATTTCTCTTCTTTACATCTTGGGTTATTATTTCACTACTGACCTTTCACGAAAACCATATATGCAATTAATTATCAAGTTAGCATATTCTAAGATTGCTTCTTTTTATCAGGCTTGCCATTGTCTTACTCCTGATTCTATTCTCTACCTCTGCAAACCCCTTATTTTTCCATGTATAGATTGCTGTTGTCATATTTGCTCTTTCTCTTCTTGACAAAGTCCAAAAACCCATTGTAAATGTAGTTAGAACTGCTTCATCTGCTAAGCTTGAGCCTCTCTTTGATTGTTGTAAAGTTGCATCTCTTTCTTGTTTCTACAATACTATCATGGTTGCTGTTCAAAGGAGCTATAATCTCTAGTTCCATTAACCAAAACTCATTCTCTACCAAAACTAATTCTCAACCAGCATTCATGAACTGCTTTAAAACAATTAACAGGTTTTACTGTTGCAACTTCAATGAAAAGTGAATTTCATGCTAAATTGTTACCTTGAAGGATGTTAAGCAATTTTTTATGATGCAGCAATGACATCTTAAACTGGAATACATTTTCCTTTTGTCAAAAACAGTTTCATTGCTCTAATATTTGTTAAGTTATTGTAGTTTTCTTGCTCCAAATTTATTTATTAACCTGAATTCAACTTATCTTTACAAAAGTTTTACATAAATTTATATAAAATAACAATCCACAAAAATTGACATTACTAAAACTGCTTAATACATAAGTACAATTAAAATAATTAAGAACTATTAATAAAAAGAAACCATGTAATTGCGATAGAATGTTCTTGAACTTTCTACACCAAATTATAAACTAAAATTTTATCAACATGATAAATATATCATGTCAATACCATTCATAAGTAAGTTTTGATGAATGGATCAAATCTCCTTTTTTTCTCTTTTCAGTCAGAGAGATCTCACAAGCAGACTGTCAAATCTTGCAAACAATTTCTTTATTCGTCGCAGGCTTTTATATACCATAGTTACTTGATCTTTCCATTTAAAATTGATAGGAAATTTAGCTTCAAGACATTGAGACTCAAAATCAATAAGTTTTATATCACTAATTAAAAGGGGATATTTCTTATTGGTAAAGCTATAATGCCTCACAACACACTTGTTTATATTAAACTTTAGCCTTGAGTCCATTTAAATATGTTATTCTGGATTTATTAGACAAAACTGAAATTACCATCTATAAAATTTTTTGTTTTCATCAGTGTATTAATTTGAAACGTTTTTGGTTATATCAAGCAAGCCATAAATGTAAACAACAAAAAGGAACGGTACAACAACCAAAAGGAACAATACAACAACCAAAACATGAGGCACATGGCAAAAAACATCAATTAAATTCAGGACCGGATGCATTATTTTTTGATGTTTGAGATAACTTCCAGACATGGAGGAAACTGCAAATATTTTTATGTTTATACTTATATTGAAAAAGGATGCTTTGCAAAAAAGTATATGCTATGAGTTGATAAATTATATTTTTTACTATTCTCAACCAAGTTTATATTTATCAATTATAAAAATTTAACCCCCTAAAGTTGAGAGGGTTCAAACTTTTTATGGACGTTTTTGAACGCTAAAAGATTATTGTATGAATTTTAAAATTTATAGACGAATTTAGATTTAGTTGAGAAATGTAAAAAAAAATACTTTTTTAACTTGTTGCTCTCACATTTGGGGCAGGTGTAGCTAAAATTTTTGGACTTTTTTGTTCCCAGGCTCCAATTATTACAATTTATTACTTTGCTTTAAAAAAATCTACGATGAAGTTTTAATAAAAAGAAAAAGTTTATTCTTTTTTTTTTTGTGTTTCTTTTTTGATATCTTTCAGGCGTAATGGTGTCTCAAACAGGCTTTATTTTGATCCGAAGTCAGTTTGAATTTGTTATGGTTGACTGATTTATGTTTTTGAAAAGGTCTGGTGATTGTGCTGGCCACTCCAAAACATCAATTTTGTTAACTTTAAACCACATTTTGATGGTGCGCTTGGGGATGTTGTCTTGTTGAAATTTCCAGACCAAAGTGAGGTTTACCTCGGGATATGACAACATGATGTTTTCTAGTATTTCTTTGTACATGTGTTAATCAATTCTCCGTTGAATTTTATGCAATGGGCCCACCACACCATTAAAAACAACATGTTTTCGGGTCTTTAGAATATATTGCGGGTTGAGTTCTTTGTTTTTAAGATGACGAACATATTATTTTTTGTAGGATCCAAAGTGATTAAAATTTGGGTTCTACAAAATAACTTGTTAGTCCAAAGTGCATTTTTCCAAAAACTAAATATCTTGTTTTGCAAGCTTCAAACAACTGTCAAGATTATGTTTTAAGACCAATTGTTTTTGTCAGCCAACCCTTCCAAACAGCTTGTTTTTTGAGTAAGCAACTTTGCTGACAGATTGAGTTTTAAATTTTGAGAAATTTGTTTTTTCTTTTTGGTGCGCCAGCAAAAGGATTATGCTTAGCAATACAGACAATGTATTATTAAATAAATTATTAGCATTGATAACTTTCTCACAAAAACAACCCAAAACTAGAACCGTTTAATTCTTGATATTGAAATGTCTGTTATCGAAAAACATCTTTTCATGTTTACTATGTTCCATAGTTGATAGATAATGAATTTTGTGCAATGAATTACAAGAATATCCTTAAAATACTGAGTAGAATGATTTTCTTTTTAATATAATTCAAGAATTTAGTAAATGTGTGCTATTTAAAATGTCTGCAAAGCTGTAAACATGACCACTAAAGCAAATTAGCAATTGCTAAATATAAAACAAAAATGTAAAACAAAATAATTAATATAAAACAAAAAGTTATAACTAAAATCATACAATTGATAAGTTATTACAGTTAAAATTTTGTTTTTATTTGAAAATATTTCCATTCAAATGGTGTCACAGATCTGCGCCCCATATTAAATCTCAAAACAATATCCAAAATTCTTGAAAAGCTCGCTTTATTCACATGTAACTTGAACTGTAAACTGCTTTTTTTTTCAATATAATTTTAGGTCTAACGACTCAACATAAATATCACTCCTAAAGATATGCAATGATATCCTGTTAAACATTGTTGCTCTAACCACCACTCTTCTCAAACAATACAATTGATCACAACCTGCTGATTACTTGTATAAAAGATAAATTTAATGTCACAGATATTGCACTAAAATGGCTGACATCATACTTGCACTCTCAAAAATCTGTTGTATCTATTGGCTTAAAAAATCTAGATTATCAGCCAGTTCAACAGGACTACTACTTTTTTTAGTCCACCAACAACACTGTTAAATCCTGCAACTACCATATTAGTACTTTTTGCCACATATGTCAATGTCTCACCAAAGAAGCAGCTAATACTATTGCTTGTGGCGTTGTTAACTCTCACCTTGACTATTGTAAGTCTTTTATCAGGTTCTTACAAAAAAATCTTAGAAAGCTCCATTGTACTCAAAATAGCTTATCTTGCATCATCTCTCATTTTCCTTCCCATTTAAAATCAGAAAAGTTGCTAAAATCTCTTCATTGGTTACCAATTTATCAAAGAATAGGTTATAAGATATCAGTTGTTACATATAAAACTTTATCAACCAAATCTCCTAGATATCTATTCGAACTTCTAGAAACCCGAATTTTAAAACAAAACACAAAATCATCAGAGAGTTGCAACTTAAAAGTTGCCTATCAAAAACTTACTGAATTTTCAGAAAACATTTGATATGCTGTTGTTAAAAATAAGTTTGTGTGGCGTTTTTCTTCACTTGTAAAAACTTTTGATACAGTCAACCATGAGGTTTTTCTCATTGCATTAAAACTTTATTTAGTGTTCCTCTGCAAAAATTTAAATTTTTCTTGACAGAAATCAGTACATAACTATAAACGAAAAACCTTTACAAAAGAAACTCATAAACTCAGGAGTCCTTCAAGGATCTGCCTGTAGGATTCGGCTCTTGATATACATCAATGAACTTAACACTTGTATTAATTATGTTTTAACTTACTATTTTGATGACAACACTAACCTGCTAATAATTGAAGATACTATTGAAAAGATGTACATAAGTACTTATGAGGTCATATGTTCTATTGTCAACTGGCAGTGAGCAAAAATTTCACTCAATGAAAAAAAAAATTGTAGTTTTTAAATCAAATTATTAAAATCACCTTAGTCAATTGAATTTTGAAGTTGATGGAGACACATTAACTAATTGAAAATCAGTGAAATATCTTGGAGTGATATATCTAGTAATATATTTTGTAATATGTCAGTGAAATATCTTGGAGTAATGTAAAATATCTTGGATTTGATGGAAACCATTTTTAAACCTCATAAAAACTTACTTAAAAACTAAGCAGATCAATTGAAATGTTAGCTAAAGTTAGATTTGAAAACTTTGACACATTTACAACCATTTATCATGCCATATTCAATTCCCACCTCAGATATGCATCAAACCTTGAAAAATCTAAGTTATCTTTAGGAAAAAGTCCTAATAACCATTCAATTTGAAAACTACCAATTTGATTATATTTTTTATTGTATAAGCTATTGCAAACTCTAAAGCTAAGTGATGACATTTCTTTTTTAAACAGTTTTGGTATGGGATTATTTACATGGTAGACTTCCTAAAATTTGGGATAACTTTTTCCTGAAACTATTAACAAATGTCCTAATTTCCTCAGATTTTCTTCTTGCAACAAAATCTTTGTAAAGCATTTTCAAACAATCGCATTCAACAAGAGCATCATTAAGTAATTATGTACTTATGGAACATTTCCTCATGTACTTATGCATGGAACATTTTCCCTCATGTACTTACGCATGGAACATTCTCCCTCATTGGAGTAAAACAAAAAACTTCAACTCTAAATCTTTTTTTTTAAGTGTTTGAATTGAACGCATATATTATATATAAAAGTTGTATTCTTAGCCTTGCCATTGCTATTGTTATTATATGTTTGTACTGTTATTTTCTTTATTATATATTATGAACATTATTGGCGTTTACTTAAATGTAAGACCTTTATTCAGAAATATCTAATGCAGGTCAGCAACGACAAAACTTTTTTTCTGGTGTCGATCAAACAATGTTTTTCCTATAGCATTTCTCATTATGATTTCAATTTTGGATTCAAATCTTTAGCATTTGGGCTAAAATCCCTACTATCATCAAAAAGATTTGTTCAAAAGTATGTCAACCTGGGTCTCAAAAGATGTGTATTTTCATAGATATTTCAGAAAACATAAATATTTTTACTTAAAATTTATTGACAAAAAAGTATTGTAAAAAAACGCTAGAGACTCTTAAAACGATTTTAACAAAACGGTTCTCAGCAAAAATATAATAAGTATTTATTTTTATTACAAACGAATTTTGTTTTTAAAATCTCTGTGAAAAATACACTTTCTTTGAGACCTAGGTAGACATACTTTTGAAATTTTTTTTGTTGACAATATTAGGGATTTTACCCTAAAATGCTCAAGATTTAAACTCAAATATCTTTACAACTTGATGTGATATTGAAAAATAAGTTGCATATTTAAAATCAAAATGAGAAATGCTATAGGAGAAACATATTGTTTGCTCGGCACAAAAAAATTTTTTTTATGACCTGTAATAGGGTGACAAATTTGTTTGCACTTTTTAAACTTTTCAAAAATTGCTAATACACCGTGTAAATACCTGTTATTCGTCTATATATCAGGTTATATTGAAAATTTTAGCTTACTAGGATCATTGGCAATAGGTTGATGCATTTTTTCAATAATTTGAATATTCATCATTTTTTTCCAGTATATACTAACAAATGTATGTAAAAAAGCATATGTTAGTATAATTACTGTTTATATTTTTAGTATTATTAACTTTGATCTGAGATAATTAACAAAAGAGTTTAACAAATAAAACATCTTTGCATTTACAACAATATGGTAAATAATAATATCTATTTCAAATTAACAAAATCTTTCTGATAAACATTCTTTGAATTTTGTTTTCGATTTTCTAGAACAACTAGCAAAATGTTTTGTCTCTGATCCTCAGAGTGTGAAGAGTTTAAAAACTTTTGTATAAGTCCAATGTTTCTTTGAGGAAAATGAGGCGTTTAATAAAAAAGACAAATTTCTTGTAGAGGGTATTGACTCTAAACCTTTATTCTGACATGCTTCCAACCAAATCCTTCCAAGTCTAAAACGACAAAAAGAAACCAGCTTTCACAGATAACAAGTTCACAAAGTTTAGTATTTTCATTTACTAAAACATGAAGTGATTTCTCTTTATTAATTTAACTTATGTTAGGAACCTCGTGCTCCAACAAAGCCTTCAAAGTGTCAGACTTTATTTGAATTTTAAGGTCAGAATAAGCAAGAGCCAATTTTAAAAACCCTTGAGCATAATAGCCACAATCTGAAATACTGAAATACTCTTGTCAATATTATAATTGCACCCTCTTTCTTACCAGTGTTGGTTGCTGTAGTATCAACGCACACAACAAATACTTGGTCTGAAACTTTGAAATGTTCTAACAAATTTTGAATTACTAAAACCAGATCAGATGCTTTACCTGTGTCACTTGGAGCAATCCCTAAAAGAAGATCGTCCTTGTGTTTAAATTCAGGACTAGTAACAGACACAGCAATTCTATCTCTTGTAACTTGTTTGTTTCCTTATACAAATGTGTAACTAGTTTGCCTTCAAAGTGAAGGACAAGATTTTTCCTCTCATTTCCTTGATATAATTCTGTCTAATTTCATTTCCATGATTTTAAACAACCTCATAACGTTTCAATCTGGCTGTTTCTCTACTTATCTTATTTTTTTCATATTTACTCCGAGGTATTTCATAATACTGGCTATAAACATTGTTTGATCTCGGTAACTTAAGCTGGTCCTTACACTGAGAGCTGTAGCTGCAATTAGGCCATCTCGAATAATTTCTTTATTGACAAGGATTGAATCGGATTGAAGCATTAGTAGTATGTAGTTAAGTTTCTTTTTTTTAGCGTTGTTTGATATTTTTTTGTTGATATTCATCCGCATCAAAATTAAAATTAGTATTACCCATTATAAAAAGAAATAGAAGATTTAAGAATGTAAGTCATTACTAAATAATACCTTTAATAAACCTTAACCGAAACTATGTTTACTATGCCTTTTATTTATATGTGCAATTTTTTATTAGTAACTTTGTTAACAGTTTAAAAATGTTCAAAACTGCTGTAAAACGTTTTGCAATGCAGTGTTATTCTATTCATTGAATGAAAAACTAAACATTAAATTACATTTTACTTTTCAAAATGATACATTTTGACGAAGTAAAATTATATTGACGATGAACAAAGAAATTTTTGAAATAATGGTTAATTATGAAATCATCCGATTTCTACATCTACCATTAATACTAGTCTTTAAAACCAAACCAAAACAGTTTTAATATCACTGAGGGGTGTAGAAAAGAATTAGATCCAGTGTTTATTTACTATTATTATTTTTTGCAATAAAATTGTCACCCTACTGTGTAATTTAGTTGATTGATTGAAATTGATTGAAGTATTTTTTTTTACTATTATATAATTAATGCTGTATTTAGATTGCAACAATTATATGTAATAATAAAACAATAATAACAATAATAGTAATAGTATTATTTTTGGAAGTTTTAGTATTTTGTTCTATTTATTTTACAAAGCGAAGATGAAGAATCTTTAGAAAAATTCCAATCAGTTGCAGTGACGATTGAATCTATCATGAAAGATGCTTGTGAATATGTAAAGAGAGGTTATTTTCTAATTATAAATATGACTTAAAATATTTGATAAAACCTTTTCTTAAAAAATTAAATACTATAATCACTAAAATAAAAATATTTTTTAAGTAGTATTTAAAAATGATCAGCAGCCGTATTCACTTCTCTGTTAAATTAACGGAGAATTTAAATGGTTTTAAAACAGAGGGAAATAAATAGTATTCTAATCCTGTTGTTTAGGCACTTTATATTAACTGTTCTAATAATTTTTATCTATAAAAATTCCTCCTTTAGCTCAATTAGCTAGTTTTTGTGCTGCTTTTCTCATCGCATCTAAACGTTACAATGCCAATAAACGATGATATTGCTTAATTGGTAAATCGCAGCCTGTTATTTTTCAAATAGTGGTGGCTGAGTCATTCTCTAAATTTTATTAAAACACGCTACAATACAAAAAATTCAAAAAGTTTGTATCTACTTAACACTTTCATTTTTTGAAATTTTATTTTTATGCCTACACACTCTTAAAGATTTACTTATAATTTAAAGATTACACATTTACTTATAAATCTATTTTCTTCAAGTTTTGCAAACGGATCAAAAACTGAATAATTTTATTCTGAAACATTTCAAAAAATCATGATATTCTTTATTGCACCAAAGTGGAGGTTTTATTCTCCGAGTGTTTAAACTGTACTCTAACCCCAAACAGTGTACCTTATACTGAGTCCTTTCTGTTTAAAATATTGTCAACTAATTATTCAAAAGTTATTTTACCTTTAAAATTTATGGCAGCCATGGTGCAGTGGTAGCGCACTTGCCTCAAAAACATAAGATCCGTGGTTAAAACCCCATCTCTGGGCAAATTTTGTGACATTGGCTGGGAAGGAGGCATGAAATTCCTGTTAAATGCTCTTCCGCGGTGCTGTGTGATAAGACCGTAAGAATTTCTTTGGGTACCTAACAAAATAAAAAAGAACTTTTCTTAAGCTAAAATGAGCCTTTAGAACATTTTTTTTTTATGTAGAAAACATACAAAAAAATTTATTTAACTTTTTAATTATAATATTTTAATATTCTCTAAAAACCAAAAAAAACTAACAATATCTCAAAAACATCTAAAAATAATTCTTAAATAATATTTTAAGAGCATATAGAAAGTGTTATTGCCGATTCAATCCGTGTTTTGTACATAGCATACAATCATGCAATGATTACATTTTATAATTGCTGAAGCTAACCTTATTCTTAAAAAGTTTAACTTAATTAGAGTTTACCTTATTAGCCAATTTGGCTAATAAGATAAATATTATCACATGGTTATCAGTTACTGTAAGCTTTTCAAAAAGGCTTGCCTCATGGTCTATGTAATCCATATAAGAATGCATTTGATCAGAATTTAAAGTATCTAAAGTAGAATGGCAAAGCCATTAGTTAAACATGGCGCTTATTTAGGTTATGTGGTAATTCTTAAGTAAAAATACTTCCCATTGTTATAGTCGCAAAGCAGTGAGAACCTTATAATACATTCTTTAATTGAAATCTAATATCTTCATTCAAAAAGTATTGACAAATATGTGTCTTTATTCTATATATATATATATATATATATATATATATATATATATATATATATATATATATATATATATATATATATATATATATATATATATTAGGATGGTGCTCAAAAAACTTTTTCAAAGTAAATTGATGGGACAACCTCTATTTTTGTTTCTTTTAGCATAACAAACTTATGTGCAAAATTTGAGAAGGATATTTCATCATTAAGGGGTGCCACACAGGGTTGAAAGTTTCACTAAGGTTGACGCTAATGGCTGTTAGCACTTTAAAGAAAAATTTTTATATAAACTATTTTAATTCAAAAGTTTTTAAATAACAAAGTATTGAACATTGAAAACCATGAAAAATTAACTATAATTTCAATATCATTTTAGTTTTTCATTTTGTTTTGAATGGAAAAATGACTATTTAGTCCTGTTTAACAACAGTGGATTTCTTGGCATCTGGAAACTGTTTTCGATGCTCAGACACAACCTGGAGAAGTGCTTGCTTGTGTCCTTCATCTTTTGTTAGAATTTGGTTAAAGTCTTGGATAAGAGCAACTCCTCTCTCTGCTCTGTCATTCACAACGCTCAAACCGGCTACAAAATGCTTAGCTGCAATAAAAACTTGGTCCTCGTTCCACAAAGATGAATCCAATTCGAGCCAAGAAGTTGAGATGCCCAGTATAACAAAAAACCTCACGGTGTTCGAGTTAATGAAATCAGCAAGCTCTGATGATGAATATTGTTTTCACGTAGTTGAACACGTTTTGCAGGAATTCCATTTCCAGTTTTTGTTTTCATTGCATTTACCATCTCGTATTTTGTAGCTGCATCAACACGATCATCAAAAAAGCTAAAGGCAATCAGTTCCTCACTGAGGTACCACATATGACGAGACAATGCCTTTATCGCTACAATCGCAACATTTAAATTTATTGTCCTGAATTGTGTGAGTCGTTTAAGGCACATGAGATCATTCAGTGGAGCTTGAATGGACAGCGAAGCAGTAAACCATGAGTTGAGACAAAGCAGACAAAAATATTCAAGAAACGTGATAAATTTATTTCACGCTTCGTCATGCGAAACTGGGATCTGAAGAAAAAAATTTTGATTAAATAAATAGCCTTGGCCATCCATCTGGCCCGATGCATAGCCCCAGGAGCCATAAAATGAACCTATAATCATCACGAGGCTGGTTCTCTGTCAGCAAGCAGTTCTGAATGAAATCAATAGCTTCTTTCATCATTTCTCTGTTGCTGCTAAAAACTAAAGCTGTTTCAGGATCTGATATACCGTCTTCATATCTGTCACGAACGACTGATGGCCATGCTGTTTGAAACCTTTTAAACATCAAAATGTCTGGTCCAGTAGATGGTCCAGCTAATGAGTTAAACACATCTCCAAGAACAACTTCAAAAATATGGTGCCGACATGCATGATGGAGCAGCTCTTTATTCATCTTTTGTTCAATAAGAACTGCTGCACCAGAGCGAATCCCAGAATTACTGGCTGTAGTGTCAAAAGACATGGCTTTTATATTCTCTGCAAGATTCCAGTCGTTGATTGCTGTTACAACTGCATTTGCCATTGCCTCTCCAGTGCCATTTGGGAGCTTAGGCACATTCAATAGACGTTTTACACCTTGACCCGAAACAAGAATAGGCAAGCGATCTATTTTTTCATGTTTTCCTGATATATCAGGGAGTAACTTGCCGTCCTAATGCCCTACGAGTGGAACATCCCTAATATTTTCACCAAAACTTTCCTTCAATTTCAAAATTGTTTCGTCTCTATGTTTCATTCTATTGCGTCGAATTGACCAGCGATTCAGAGCTAGTTCACTTGGGTTTTGACCAACAGCAACTGAGAATGAAGTCAAAGCATAAACCACATTTTGGTCGCTGATCTTCGTTCGATCTAAAGCTGCTGCAACTTGTGGACTGACAATATTTTTTGGACGAGGTCGTTTTGTCTGCGGTGTCACTGCTGAGTCATGGTCAGAATCTGCGTTCTCATTGCAACTTTTTTCTGAATCTGATGCAAATGTTTCAACTACAGCTTCACCGTTGCTGGTAGCATGTCTCAATTTTTCTCGTTCTGTTCTGGCTTTTATAGCCTCTTGTCTCTCATGTTTACGCTTCAACTTGACTGCCAATTTTCTGTCTATTTGTGCCATTGAACTTGAGTGTCTTCCATTTCCAAGCTGAGCTTTAAGAAAAAGTTTGTCTTCTGGATTTTGTATAAGCCTCTTGGCATCAACATGAGAAATGTCGAACGTATCTTCAAATGATGCAACAAAGGCTGTTTCTTTCGCTATCTGAGTTGCTCCTCCTCTTTTTGAAGCCTTTTGTAGATTTCTCCACTTGTTGTATATTTTCTCTAGCCTCGCAATTGCATCTTGCAATGTTGTCATTGGCATGTAAGCTTTGTTCTAAAAATCAGCAACTGTTTTAATAGTAATGTCCGAACTTTCTCGCACGGTTTTTTTGTTTATTTTCAGCTGATGGAAGAAAAACTGTAATGCTTGCTTTCGTGACGGTAGTCTAGTACCATTAATGGAGGCATTTGTGAAAATTTGTGAAAAGGTAAATTTCGGTTGCAGATCTAGTTGCAGGTTTTGATTGTGACATTTTCTGATATTTATTAATCTAGAAAAATACAAATAAAGTTATGCATTAAGCATGATGTGAATTGCAAAAGTTATAAAATTTTATTCATTTAGTATATATTCAGTGATATCCATTATTCAGTATCTTTTTTGAGTTTAGAGATATGAATTTATATAAAATAAAATTCAAAGTAGTTTACATAATTTATATTACAAAATAACAACTTAAATGTATACTGACTTTTCACAATTGAGAAATTCCACTGCAAAGTTGTTAAAAATAAAATTTTTCAGTTAACATAATTAATTTGGTAGTCTGATAGGGATAAACATACAAAATGGCGGTTTGGTGGCAAATTACAAGGAATTCTGGGATAGAAAAAATAAGTAAGTGGGCTGCAGCTAAGTAATTAATAATTAAGCACTATAAAAATTTAACTATTTGAATGTAACAAATTTCTAAAAATGCTATGAAGTAAAATTTCTGTTTTTTTTATCTGTATTTGGAAATTTATAAATATTTTTCATATACAGAACATTAATTAGTTGATAAATTTAACAACTGGTCAGATTCTCAAAAAAAACATAAAGAGTACACCTCATTGAAAAGACTTCTGGTTGTGTTCAAAATGGATTTACAGATAAAAAAATTTATTTAAAGATTTCAATAATATTCAACAACACATTAATTTACACGGCTATCTTTTATATCGCGTACATGTGATTTTATCAGTTGGGATGTGGCACCCTTTAATGAAGGAATATTTTTATGAAATTTTGCACATGAGTTCATGAGATCAATAGGAACAGGACTAGAGGTTGTCCCAGACAAAATCTGAAAATTTAATTTTTGACTACCACCCTAATATATATATATATATATATATATATATATATATATATATATATATATATATATATATATATATATATATATATATGTGTGTGTGTGTGTATGTATATATGTATGTATATAAATTCACGGACAAAATTAAGTAACATTGTTGATAAAATCAAAAAACAAACAATAAAAACGACCCCAAACACACCAGCAAAGTGGCACAACAGTTCCTTAAAAAAAGTTAACATCCTTAAATGGTCGCCACAAAGCCCGGACCTTAACCCCATTAAAAATTTATGGCCTATTTTAAAATCTAAAATTCCTCCTTCAAAACGAACAAATAGAAAAATTTTTTATGAGGTTCTTAGTGAAACTTGGAGTTCAATTAGTGCTGACGTCACGTCAAAGCTTGTAAAAAGCATGCCTAGGCGTTAAGAATCAGTCATAAAAGCAAAAGGTGGTGCAACAAAAAACTAAAATAAAAATCAGACATAATATTTTCGTAATTTTAATAAATAGTTATTGACAAGACATTATATTTCATAATAAAAACTCAGATGTTTCTTACTTTTGTCACATTTATTCTTTTATATTTGTATATATATATATATATATATATATATATATATATATATATATATATATATATATATATATCAGGGTGGCCAGCGGTCCTTGAAATCCTGGAAAAGTCCTGGAATTTTATAGGTCCTGGAAAAGTCCTGGAAAAACACCCCTTTTTACAAAAAATCTTGGAAATCCTGGAACTTTTTTTTATAGAGCTATATATTCCGTTTATTATGAAAACAAAAAAATGGAATATTATATATTCCGTTTTCTTGTTTTCATCTTTTACAAAATTTTTAGTTTGATTATGTATTTTCTGGAATGATCAAAATATTTTAATTAATTTTACTATATGTATTATTAATTCTACTAATTATTTAGAAAGTAAAATATACAAATAATATATATATATATATATATATATATATATATATATATATATATATATATATATATATATATATATATATATATATATATATATATATATATATATATATATATATATATATATATATATATATATATATATATATATATATAAATTAATATATAATATAGCTAACATAATGCCTAAGTCAAAGAACTGTCGTTTCCAAACAGAATGGCTATACAATAAAAAGTATTCTTCTTGGGTAAGATTTTGTTCTTCAAATTCAAAGAAAGCAAGATGTAATTGGTGTCGAACAGATATTAATATTTCTAACATGGGAGTATCTGCTTTGGATTCTCATGCAATTGGTAAGAAGCATAAAGAGCATGCAAGGACACATAATGCAGCTGATATATTCTTTACAGGTAGTTTTTTAGTTATTTGATTTGATTTTTTAGTTTTTATTTTTAAAAATGTTTTTGAATTTTGGAATGCTTGGAGCAAATTGATTAGCTGTGCACTTTACTGAATATTTTTTTTCATTTACACATTTTATTCCTAGATTTTACTACAGAAATATCTGGCTATAAAGCAGCTTTTGTTAACTTACAAGAACATTTTCCCAATACAAATAAGGTTTTAAATGACAAAATGCCACAACCTACTATACAGAATCTTCAATCTCCAGCTCTGGTTACCAAGGCAGAAATAATATGGACCTTAAATGTTGTAATGTCACATTTTTCTTTAAGATCATGCTTAAATTTAAATGAAATATTCAAATCTATGTTCTCTAATAATACAATAGCATCAAAGTTTGCATTAAGCAAAACAAAATGTGGCTACCTAATAAATTTTGGTTTAGCACCATATTATCGAGAGCAACTTATATCTGAAGTCAAAGCATCGCCCATCTTTGTTTTGTCATATGATGAGAGTATGAATGTAATCTTTAAAAATGAACAAATGGACTGTGGAGTTATATACTGGGATTCAAATTCTGGTGTTGTAAAAGCTAGATATATTGATTCTAGATTCCTCAGACGTCCTAATTCACAGAATTTATTTGACAAACTTATTGAAGCAACAGAGATGTTTGATCTTGGAAAAATAATTCAAATATCAATGGATGGTCCTAATGTCAATTGGGAGGTTCTAAAAATGTTAGATGAACATATACAGGAAAAACGATATTCTGATATAGTTAATATGGGCAGTTGCAGTTTGCACATTGTTCATGGTGCTCTACAGACAGAAATAAATTCCTAAGAGTGGGAGTTAGAAAAAATATTTCGTGCAATGTATAATCTTTTCAAAGAGTCACCAGCTAAAATAGATGAATATATTAGAGTTAGCGAAACTGATCTGCTTGCTTTGCCGTAAGTATGCATATTTGAACAGAAAAAAATATAATAAAATAACTTATCTTTTATATTTATATATAAGTTGAGAGCATTTCACCATTCATATTTTTGGATTTTATTGTTTCTCAGTTTCTGTGCAACTCGCTGGGTAGAAGATGAAGGTGTGACTTCTAGAGGCATTATTGTATGGCCAAACATGGTTATAATTATAAAGTATTGGGAATCACTATGCAAAAGCAGACGTCCTAAAAATAAGAGCTATGAAGTTCTGATAGATCATCATCTTCACAATTTTGTACCTTTATGAATGCAGTTTTTCAAAGATCTTGCTAAAAAATTGAAAGGATTTCTAGTTCTATTTCAAACAGACAGACCTATGGTTGCATTTTTATCTAACAGTTTAGAAAGCATGTTGCGAAGTTTGATGAAAATGATTCTCAAACCAAACATTTTAAATGAAGCTGCAACTGCATATAGTTTAATTAAGATTGAAGTAGGTAAATCAAACAACCACCTAGATGTAAACAAAATTGAATTCGGAACAGCACTAAACAGATGCTATGTTCTCTTTGTTGTAAACCAGAAGAGAAATTAGAGTTTATAATGGAATGTAAGCAGATTATCATAATGTTATTGCAAAAATTTCAAGAAAGATGCCCATTGAAATATTCTTTAGTGAGGAATGCTTCATCTTTGTCTCCAAATGAAAAAGTTCAAAACAAGGAAATATCCGCTGTTAAATACGAGGCTCTAGCTGAGAGATTAAGTGCATTAAAATGGCTTTCAACCGATGATGCAGATGATGCAAAACAACAATATGATAAATTTGTTAGTGCAGAAAGTGTTCAATTTAATGAAAAGTTTCAGTCTTTTAACAAGTTAACTGATTCTGTTGATAAATTTCTTGCTGTCTATTTACACAAAACTCTGAAGTATTCAGCATTGTGGAAAGTCTGTGCTATCATTTTTGTGTTATCACATGGCCAATCTGGGATAGAACGAGGATTCAGTATCTACAAACAGTTGTTAGTCGAAAATCTGCAAGAGAGATCTCTTATTTCTCAAAGAATAGTTTATGATCACATCAATTCTCATGACATTGTTATTCATCAGTATGAGCTCCCCAGCAGTCTTTTAAAAAGTTGTAAGCTAGCACACAATCGCTACAATGCAGTATTGAAATAAAACAAGGATCAGTTAAAGTTAGATGAAGTAAGCAGGAAACGTCAATTGATTGATGGAGATATTTTAGTTATTAAAAAACAAAAAAAAATTGTTAGAAAGTGCATTGAAGTTCTCAAATCTGATGCTGACAAGTTAAGCATTGACGCAGAAGTAAAGAGAGACTTCACTGTCCTTGCAAATGCAAATTCTTTTAGAAACACAATTTTAGAAAAAGAACAAACAATTAAAGACCATGATCTTTCATTAAAAAAACTGGAGCAATCCAAAAAAGAGATAAAATAAAAAAGTTGTTATATATATATATATATATATATATATATATATATATATATATATATATATATATATATATATATATATATATATATATATATATATATATATATATATATATAAACATATAAATATATATGTGTGTGTGTGTATATATATATATATATATATATATATATATACACGTTTGTATGAGTTTGAACAAACTTTACATAAATATATGTCTGTATATTTGATTTATATTTAGCACACAAACAATTATATGTATGTATGTATGATTTATATGCGTATTCAAATATAAATATTTAGTTGTTTCGTTCTAAGACAATATATTTTGCATTTACTGGTCTATTTTATTGTCGAGAAAAAATCAATATATCCTTGAATAACCCAAAATTTCCTTGAAAAATCCTGGAAATATCCTGGAATTTAAAATTTACTTTTAGCTGGCCACCCTGATATATATATATATATATATATATATATATATATATATATATATATATATATATATATATATATATATATATATATATATATATATATATATATATATATTTAAACAACTTTAAAAAGTATTCTACACAATAGAGTGCTCAATGTTTTTAAAAGAACAGAGCAATTATATATTAGTAGAAAATCACTTAACAAAAATTTTTTCCATTTAACACTGTGTTTCATCAAAAAAGTGTTAAATGGAAATAATTTTTGATGAATCTTTGTTGATGAAACACAGTGTTAAATGGAAAAAAATTTTGTTAAGTGATTTTCTACTAATATATATATATATATATATATATATATATATATATATATATATATATATATATATATATATATATATATATATATATATATATATATATATATATATATATATATATATATATATATATATATATATATATATATATATATATATATATATATATATATATATATATATATATATATATATATATATATATATATATATATATATATATATATATATATATATACACACATATATATATATGTATATATATAAATATATATATATAATATATATATATATATTTATATATATATATATATAATATATATATATATACACACACATATATATATGTATATATATATATATATATAATATATATATATATTTATATATATAATATATATATACACAAATATATGTATATATATATATACATATACATGTATGTATATATTCATGCACTTGTCTATATGCATGTACATGCATATTTGCTTTTATACATAAATAAAAACATAAATGTTATACAGATACACATGTATTTAAATACATATATGCTCGTAACAGTGCATGCATTAAAATCAAATGCAAAATACCATTCATGTTATAATAAGATTAATTTTAAAATTTAGTTAGTGTATAAATAATGTTAAAAAAAAAAAATTCTTCACTTAATTTCTAAAATTTAACAATTAAAAGGTAATTTATTTGTTTTCGCTTGTTTCGATCGGATACCATTTTTTATTTTTCTTAATATTATAGAAAATTCCCCCAATAGCAGTTTTAACTGTAGGGTATAGCAGGGTTAGATTTTGGCGTTAACAGACTTCTGATAACTATATTTACTTCTTCCGTTTACCAAACAGAGACATAAGAATTCGAGTTTATTTTATTGCTGGCGTTAAAAACTGCCGTTTGGCTTTTAATCAGCAGATAGCTTATCGAGAGTAACGGAGAGAAGTGAATACGGCTTGAAAAAAAAAACATTAAAAAATTTTAGTCATTTAAAAGTAAAATGTTTTGGTTTTTTTACTTTCTTTTCTAAAATTATTTTATTAATAATTTAAATTTTATAGTTATATTTGTTATCTATTTATTTTGAAAATTAGTTATAAATACTAACTATAAAAACAGAATTAAACTATTTTAAAGTTTTTAAAGTTACATTTGATGTTAAGAATAAGATATAAGCAATGATATTAAGAAGTAGCTTAAAGATTTTTAAAAACCTTTTTGTTCTAGACGAGAAACCATTATTAAAGAACGGTAGAAAGTTGTATTGAAAGACTTTTTAAACAGGTGCAATAAGGCTGCTGATCAAAATGAACGTTTTATAGACAGAAATTATTTAGCTACTGAGAAGTTGAGGAAATTCAAATTGATGAAATTAGTTGTAATTATGTTTAAATTTAAAGTCAATACAAACATGTATATATATGTATACATATCAAACATATATATATATATATGTATACATATCAAACATATATATTTTTTATTACTGTTGTAACTCAGTTGTTACAAATTTAATTTTTGCATATGAAAATTTATGGCTGAATATAAAAGTCTGAAAAATTACGATTGTTACATCTAATGTAACTCATTAAAAAACTTGAATGCTTTGTTGTTGTGTTTGTTGGTTTATATTAAAACGTCAAGTCAATTCACCCTGGTTTCTAATATTTTGTATTTCTTAAAAGAATAATAGTTAATCAATCTGATGAAATGTTTTCTTGACAACCAGCTTCCAAGTTTAGTTTATGAAAAATCCTTTGATTTTGTGAAGCTTTTTTAATAAAACAAAACAGTTTCTATGAAACAGTTGAGAAAGAACTTAGGAGTTTTCACAACCATTATCTTTTTTTTAATCTATTTTATTTACTTAAGTTAATGCAGGTCTTCTTGATTTTTTGTAAACAATTTTGAGAGTTTAGATTATAAGAGAAGAGATTTTAAGTCAAAGTCAAGTCCCTAAATTTCAAGTCACTAAAACCCTCCATTCGAATGGTAAACAATTCGTGTGTTTTTCAATCAAATTTAATCCCTTTGTCAATGTGCTTAATTTGCCAAAATAATTAATTTTTATCATACTAATTACCAAGTTGAGTATACTTCATTCTACAAGTTTAATGGTGCTATTAGATTGTTTATTTGGTTGCTATGGATACCTGTATCCCATAGCAACAGTGCATTTTGCATTGTTACCTAAGTTGAGACCTTACTAAAACGTTAAATTTATAAACTAAATTGTAACAAAAACAAATAATTACTAATTTTTGGTGTTGCTATGCAGTTTTAAGCTCTTAGATACCAGTTATTCAATTTTTTTTGCTTAGTTCAAAATTTCTTTAAAAAATGAAGTAAAAATTTTGAAAACAATCTTAACTTTAAGTTAAGGTTTATAAAAATAGTTAATTAAATCTGAATTAATTGTATATAAGTTCAATTGTCCTTAGCAACTAAATAAAAACAAACTCGCTTTAATACAATTAGATCTAAACTTTAGATCTAGATTTAGATTTAGATTCTAAAGCATACTTAATAAAGTATATGTAGGAACACAAACAAATTTGTATATACATAAGAAACAAAACATGCATTACTTTGTTATACTAATTAAGTAAACACCATCTTGAATACCAACTAAAATCAAAACTATGTAGTAGCATTTTACAATAAGTCAAAAACAGGAACCTCTTTGAGTGCATCAAGAACACCTGTTGGAAGGGCATTGTTTATAGGATGATAAGGTTTTCTAAACTACTATTGAAATGAGTAGAAGAACACATAAGTAACTTTAATAAATCTTCATTTGTTTTGGAACGGGAACACTTTCTGGAAAATGATTCACAAAAATTTTTTATTTTGAGCCTCTTCACTGAGCATGCCAATAGTATGCGATGCAGACTCTGTGACATATGATAACTGGTATGTAGGTTTACATACTTCTCAGATGTTTTGTAGCAGTATTCTCTAAATAGTGAATCATTTAAAAAGCTAGATAATTTATAGCCTTTAAATTATTTATAAATGATTAGGGCAAGATAGAGCACAAATTTTTCGTTGTCCTTTCAAAAAAAAGTTTCAAAATAAGTACATTTTCTACCAAAAATTTTATCCAAAACTGATAAATTTTTTTTTTATAACACAGAATTACACAGAACAACTTTACATATAGAGGATTTTCTTAATGGAAGTTTTCCTAAATTTCCTGTTTATTTTTGACATTAAGGGGTATGCCCCCTGTTAAACCTAAAATGACAACATGGTGTTGCATGCAATGGAACGATATACTTTATAGTAGATCCTACAAAATTAGTGCAAAATTAATAAAAAGAAATTTAAAAAAATCATTGCAGTCGTCCATAATGGCTGCAATTCAAGAAAAATTTTTTTTTAGCAATTGATAACTTAAGAACTGTTTAATATATCTAAATGAAACTTTGACACAAGACTCTTTAAAATAAGATCCACAACTTAAAACTAAAAAAATATTATAATTTTTGCCTCGATTGCCCATAGTATTTGATCAAAATATTTTAAAATAGGGACAATATAAAATATTTCTTGATTTAAAAGACCTAACTTAAATGTTTTTAGTTTAAGTTGCAAGTACATGTCATAAAAATATACCCTGAAAATTTCACCACTCTACCATTTATAGCTTAGGAGACATGATTTGCTAAAGTTCGATTATCGAACTTTAGCAAATCACTCTTTTTTTGAGAGAAAGAACTTTTAAGTTCAAAACAGTATCAATAAATATGGCAGTGATTACACCGTTGAGCGAAGAGTAGCCTCTACATTGCCATGATCCATCATTTGGTACCCCAATTTCCGTACTAACCTGAGACTTTACTTCTATAGCTGCAGCTGTCATTGACTTTTCAGCAACAGTTTCACATGCATGTCCACAAATTTTGGAAAGTTTATCATAATTATTTCTTGTCATTGGTTTAGGCATATTCATCATTGTTGTAAATCGTTGCAGATTAGAATAACCTGAACCAATAGTGCGCATTGCATATGTTATGCGTAAGTTTACATCATATCCATTCTTTCTACACACTGGGGATGTATAAAAAGATAAACTATAACCACATTTACATAATACACTCATTGATGAAGCTAATCTTTTTGGCAAAGTTTTCGATCAGCAACAATTTCCGATTTTGACATTCTGGGCAAGACAGTTCACTAAAAACTTCAGCAAAAATAGAGACATCAACAAGTCAGTATCCTTCAACTGTTTCACTTATAGTTTCTGTAAAGTCAATGTCTTCAACTTTTTTCCTTGAAACATTTGATGCTGAGACAGAGCAAGAAGGAGCAGGATTTTCTTGATTAGTAGAACTAGAGTGAGGAGCTGCACTGGCGTTTTGTTGTTGGTCAGAAAGACTCTCAATGATTGTTTCATTTGATATTGTATGCTTGTTCCCATAGAATCTTCTTTTACGAGAATATAAACGTTTAGTATTTTGCTTTGATCTCTTTCCCATAGTAATAACTTATTTATAATAGCCTTACAATATTTTTACAATAATCTTAAATCTTCTACAATCGAACAAACAATATGGTATTTTTTTGATAGTAAACATAAGTCTACCATTTTTATAGAGATTTTCAAGCAGTGAAGCAAATGAGGTTGATTATTATCGTAAAAATTCTTTAATTTAGGACTATATTGGAGTCTATAGAAAGATATTGGTTAGTGATTAATTTTTTTTTATATATGGTTATTATTATGCGATGAAGAAACTTCAATTTTTGAGACAAAATTGCTAATATTTAAGTTTTGAATCATCTAAATTCGGATTCTACGTTAAATTTTGATTTAAAAACAATCCTATTATTTTTTTGAAATAATTTTAAAAAATGTCTTAAATCATTGGGGGGTATACCCGATATGTCTTAAATTATTGGGGGCATACCATAAATAGTGGAGTCATTTAGAAAGCTAGATGATTTATAGCCTTTAAATTATTTATAAGTGATTAGGGCAAGATAGAGCACAAATTTAGTCGTTGTCCTTTCAAAAAAAAGTTTCAAAATAAGTACATTTTCTACCAAAAATTTTATCCAAAACTGGTTTAAATTTATTTTTATATAATCAGAATTACACAGAACAACTTTACATATAGAAGATTTTCTTAATGCAGTTTTCCAAAATACCCTTTACTATCCATGTTTATTTTTGACATTAACAAATTAGTAAAGTCGCGACATAAAATAAATTAAAATAAAATTACTATATTAAAATAAAATGCTACTAAAATAAAAAATGAATATTCATGACTTCAATACAAGTATTTATTTATAATAGTTTAATAAAATATATTACATTGAAATATTCAATTGATGTTATGTTGGTGGCAATTTTTTGAAATTATTTACATCTATATTTTTGTAAAACTATGCGTTTTTGAATGTCTTCTTTATAATATATATATATATATATATATATATATATATATATATATATATATATATATATATATATATATATATATATATATATATATATATATATTTTGGCAATAAAAAGTTATTAATTTAAATAAAAATTAGACATAATAATATGTGAATCAAACATGATGATACATTGCCCTTTTGGTGGCGGAAAATAGTACCTTGCACTCCCAGCCAATTGCTATCTTGCACTCCGAGCCAATTGCTATGTTGCACTCCTAGCCAATCGCTATCTTGCTCTTCCAGCCAAATGCTTCAGCATATTATCATAGTTATTTTGCATATTTTCACTCAAATTTTTTATAGTTTTTTAATCAAATAGCTTCTTTAGTTTAGGCTGTACATCAAGTGTCCAGAGTTACCCATCGTCCGGGGCTACCCAACTTGCTCTTACCCGAATAAAACAATAATTACTGTCACTGTATTAATTATCATATATTTGGGTCATAATATTTTTTTAAATTTATTTGAGTAGAAATGTTGGGATTGCAGTATTTGAAAAAGGAATGAAACATTTATAGTAGTTACAACCCTTTGCTAAGAAGACAGATAAAAAGCTAAAAGACGAGGAAAGAAAAAAATACGTTTTAAAAACTTGCAATTTTTAGATCAAAATCTTGATAATTTCAAAGAAACCCATTTCTAACTAGACATGTGTTTTAATATTTATATACCCGGATGAAACAATAAATAGTTAGTTAGTGGTAAACTGCGTGAATCTTATCCACCAGCTGAGACGCAGCAACTTCTAGCTATAGCAGCCCAGTACTTTTTTTAAACCAAAGCTTTTTTCATTTTTTGTCAGCCATTCGTCCAGACTCGCTTTGAATTTGTTCAAATTTTCGGATTTTACAACAATACCAAGAAATTTATTCCAAATTTTACTCACTCTGTTTGAGAAGTAATGGATCCTTGAATTAACCGATGCACAATAATCATTTATTTTGCAAGGGGTGAAACACTTCATCCTGACTTTATGTTTGCAATCTCTTGTTGAAGAACATGGGCCGTCTAGTTCAACACTTAACTTAAAGACTGGCTTGGCATTAAGGTTGACAAACTCTAAATAGTTCAATATCTTGTATAAATGAATCAAGTAACCACGTTTTCTTCTTAGATTTAAAGTCGTTAAACCCATTTTAACTAGTTGCTTTTCATAACTAAGTATTCGATTTGAGTATGGTATTCTCGTTGCACTGTGTTGAACTCTTTCAAGCATTGAAATCTCTGCTAAATTTGGCAGACTCCATGCTGGAGCTGCAAACTTAAGATGAAGTTGCACGTACAAAATTCTCTATATATAATCTCTACTCTCAAATACATTTTTTAGGAAACCCAGTACTTTTGAAACTTTGTTAACACATACTTGTGTTTGATGTTTCCACCTCATATCCGGTTGTACAAAAATACCTAGATCTTTCTCTAACACACTGTTTGAGAGGTCATAAATAATTCCATTAACATTGTGTATGTTTTAACAATTCCTCGAAGAACATTTTGGTTGCCTAATCTCATCAGCTTACATTTTTTTCAATAAAGTTCCATACGCCAATTATTGCACCATTTCACACCATTTCGGTTTGTATTTCTGCTTGTTTATCAAAAAATATTCTATGGCTATTATAGACAGAAGATAAGATGGTAAAGTTAAGAAGGTAAAAAAGGAACATTTGAGAGTGTTACATGCAGTTGACGAAAAGGAAATAGTTTGTTTTATAAGAAACAAAAACTGAACCCACCAGGGACTTTCTAAAAAAGAAGTTTCTGAAATTATTTTGGATGTGTTGAAAATTTGATCATTTGAACAAAAATGGAAAAGGTGGATGAAAGTTTATAAAACTATCAGCAAGTGCAAAAACAGCCCTACAAAATGGAAGGTAAGTAAGTTTTTCCTTTAAACTAATTTATCAACATCCCAAGAGGTACAAGGGTACAGTAGATATTAAACAGATGTAAAATACTAAACCTTATTATGCAAACTATTTAGACTCGGGAAATTATTTTGGAGAAGATGGCATGCTGAATATGATGATATTGTCATTAAGAGGCAAGGCCGAGTTAAAATGAATAGAACCCTAAATTGTACTAAGGAAATGGCTACAGCACATCCAGGTACACATTTTTTATCATATATTATTTTTTTAGTTTACCCTAAATATAAAAAGATCTATTTTCAATTTCATTCTCAAGTGTTCTACAACTTGGTTTTTATTCTTGAATAAGTTTATATGTTTTGTACGTTGATAATTTGTGTAACTTGGTTATATATATTAATTTTATAACTTTTTTCATCCCAGATGCCTCAGCTGATGAACTGATTGCTTGTAGTAAAAGGAAGAACTTTAAAAAAACAAAAAATGGTGTGTGGGTTGGTGATATTGCAACAGAAATCGTTTTTAATCAGTTTGTCAACTACGCTGTAGATGGTACTGCCACTGGGTTAGTTTATGCTGGCAAAGGAGAGACATGTAAAAAGATAATTCGCGAAAACAGAGGGTGCATAGCTATAAACCCATTTGTTTCATTATTAGGTGAGCCAACTAAACAACTTTTCACTACTAAAGTTGTTGCTTTTATAGTTTTATATTTTATGAAAGTGAAATATAATATTTATACTTTTAGGAGAGGTTTCATTGTGTCAAGTAATATTTGCTGGCAAAGGCATAACGAGCGATATGGCACCACAAAAAGCTGTCAGTAACATCAAAAATTTGATCATCTCCACGACAGAGAGTGGTTCGCAAGACAACTGTTCATTAATGGCTGCGTATAAGAAACTCGATAAACATCTCACCGGACAAGATATAGAGCGACTAGTTGTGCTTCTATAAGATGGTCATTCGTCGCAGTTTGACTTTAAAGTTCTTATTTTTTGCATGAAAATTTATTTGTGTCTCCGCCTGATACTATTGGAGTCACACAGCTACTAGACCAAGCAATCAACAGCTCCATCGATATAACACGCGAGATGAGCTCTTTTCCAAGTTCCAGACAATAAATCGAGAAAGACTCATGAATATCCTAGGAACAATGTGAAACAATTGGGTATCCGCTGACAATATCGTAGCAGCTGCTAAGAAAGTTGGTATAAGTAAGAATGGTCTTAATGTTGATGATATGCAACAGGATAAATTTGATAAAACTGATGATGTTTCTCTACAATCTTCTACTCCTAAGAAAACAAGAAGTGTGACCTTAAAAGACGGACCCTTGGCAACAACTCCAAGATCACAATCCAAAGTCGCCCAAACAAAAGGAAGGTATGGTTCAGCCGAATATTGGAAATCAATCTATGAAATGTCACAATCATTCATTGAGGAATCATATGAGAAAAGCCTCAATTTAGCAGAAGTGCCTGGTTTACTTTCAGTAAACCGGGTTAAACCCAAAGAGGTTAATCAAACAAAAACAACAAGGGTCACTAATGTGCATGGATCTATGGAGGTACAAGATGTGCTTTCAAAAGTGGCTTCTCTCGAAGGAGAAAAACAGAAAAAAAAATTGTGATTCAGAGGAGAAAAAGAAACATAAGCTCCAAGAAAAAGAACTGTTTTATCATTGCAAACTGCAATGCTCTTGTGTAGAAGAATGTCTTGCTTAATTTTTAAAAGAGTGTTCACAATGTCATTCTATTCTTAAATCTGTATGTACTAAATAGGCTTGTTGCATTGATAACAAAAAGCCGACAATGATTCTCCCTGCATCTGCAGCATCATCCTCTGATTCTTTACAAAAAACACTCTATTTTGGTTCTGATTTAAATCTTTTAAATCTTAATGACTCAGAGATGATTTTTTGAATGAAATATTTATTTATTGCATGTCTCTTTTTCAGAATATTTTATGCTATTCATATTTTTTTTGTCATTTTATGTTATTCAAAAAAACGTTATTGTTATTATTAAAGCTGTTATTGTATTAAATCTATACTTTTCTTATTATTTTTCATATTTCCTATTATTCAAAATATACATTGTTATTGTATTAAAAGCTAGATTTCCTATTTTAAAGCTAATATACCCTTAAAAACTACATCCATTGCACTGCAAAAAAAAAAAAAAAAAATACAAAACAAACATCTTTAACAATTTGTAAATTAGTTAATATTACATTGGTGAATTAGATTAAGTCTAACAATATCTAGAAATAAGATAATTGCAAACTTAAAATTAAATTATTAAACAGTAGGGGGTCATAATTCATAAATTGAATCATTTTTAATACTAAAAATTTGATTTGCACTCACTTTTTGACGATTTTAAAATTGTAAAAGAGGTATATTTTTAATTAATTTGTCATCTAGGATGTTTAGAGATACTGATTCAATCATTGTTTAATAATTTCATTGACATTAGTGGAACCCAGAGCTGAAAGTTTATACGTGTAGTGTTTAAGGGGGTATGTGTTTTTAAGGATATTCTACCTGTACTACTAATTAAAATATGAACTACTGAACCTACTGAAATTTCAACCTACTGAATTTCAACCTACTGTACTTTCAACCTACTGTATTTTCGACCAACTGTTTTTTCGATCGACTTTATAACGCTACGGTCTTTTCCAGTATGTATTTTATTTATTTGTTGCTGATTTGAATCAGAGCTGAGTTTAATCAGCTGTGGCGCAGTGACTGAAGTGCTGGCTTATAATTGAGAGGTCCAAGGTTTGATGGTCTAGGTATGCAAGGCGGCGTGAAATTTCTCCTTAAATGCTCTTCCACGCAGCTCTGCGACAAAACCGTTAGATCATGTTGGAGCACCTTAATAATTAGAAGAAAAAGAAAGAAAAAAATCATTTTCCAACATTTGATGTAAATGGCGGTATTTTATTCTCCAAGGTGACCTATCGGTCTTATTGTAGAGCACCACGGAAAAGCAATTAACAAGGATGTTTACGCCTCCTTCCGTACCAATGTCGTTTATCTGACCACTTTTTTATATATTACTCTCGAGTCCCCAATACAAAAATCGGTCGAAATAAAAAAGAACTATAATAGGTTGAAAACAATTTAGGCATCAGTCCTCAGTATGTCCTCAGTATGTCCTCAGTATGTCCTCAGTATGTCCTCAGTATGTCCTCAGTATGTCCTCAGTATGTCCTCAGTATGTCCTTAGTATGTCCTCAGTATGTCCTCAGTGTGTCCTCAGTAGGACATCTGAAAATTATTTCCACTTTTTAGTAGATGTTTTCTTTTGTAGATCAAGTTTGTTGTTGCAGGTTTTTGTAGGTTGAGCTATGCGACACGTTATTTTGCTATTATCAACATACATTTTAAATGTGTTCAGCACAACTTCTGGAAAGTTGTTTATGAACCGCAGAAATTTAATAGGATCTAAAACCGAACCCTGAGGAACGCCACTGGTTACAGATACCCATTCTGAAACTTTATTACCAATAGTAACTCTTTGTTTCCGATTTGTAAGGAAACTTTCAATCCCTTTATATATTTTAACGGTTATACCATATACTTTAATCTTTTTTTAATAACCTTTTGTAATCTGCTTTATCAAAAGCTTTTGCAAAGTCAAGATATGACGCATAACGGTTTACCCTTTGCAGTTTCGTAGGTAACGGTGTAAATTGTCTCAATCAGATTTGTTGTGCATGATTTGTACGAAGCAAAACCAGTTTGCTCCTCAGAAATAAGACTGAAACTAAATAATCCTGAATTGTGTCTCGAATAAGCTTTTCAAACACTTTACAAATCACAGGTGAAAAGAATACTGGTCTATAGTTTCCTGAGTCAAATTTTGATCCCCTTTATAGATAGGTAAAATATTTGCAACAGACCAATGGTACGGGACACATCCATTGTCAAAACATAATTTGAAAATATGGATAATTGGAATAACAAAACCTTCTGCAGCGTGCTTTAAAACAAAGGGGCTAATTTCATCAAAACCGATTGCTTTTGACTTATCTAAACTTTTAACATTTTTAGTAATTTTTCTCAGAAACTTTAACTCCAAAATAAGCACTAAAAGTATAACTTTTTCCTTTTAAAAAAAAAATTTGTTTAAGTAAAAAAATTTTGCGAGTAAATAATATTCACTCAAGTCAAAAACAAAATTTTTTAAATTTTTGTGTTATCTTACCTAAAAAGTGAACAAACAGTTTCATAATGTTCAACAGGAACAGAACAACGATTTCTTTTTTATTACTTGGACCAGAGATTGTCTTCAAAAACAACATTTTTATCATTGTTATTGCCTGTGTCACTGACTAAGCTATAACTACAATACCATCAGTGTTGATCTACACAAAATAAAAATAGTTATTTTTTTTTTTTAAACTTTTATTCAATTATAAAACTAATATGTTAAATGTTTTTGTTTTTGTAATATTTTACCATTTGAATGTCATCATCATCTTTGTTATTTATGAGAAAGTCTGCTTGCTGGTTAAAAATATTAGCTCCAAAATTATTTATGTCCTTTCCAATTTTTTTATCCTCTTTATCGTCACTGTCTTTGCCAGTAAGGGTTTTATCGACTGATGGAATCATTACAATTTCAATAAAATCTGCCACATCCTGGTTCTCTTACAAAGCTGCTATTTAATTAACTTGACTAAAAAAAAATTTAAAAAGTTTTTCTAATTTATTTAACTTAATAGTTAATTAATTGGAATCTAAATTTTTGTTCAATTATCATGATGAATTCCTGATAGTGATGACACGCCCTTAAAAGTACGTGTAATGTTTATGCAGTTATATTTAGTACAAAGCTAAACGCTATAAATCAATTTATTGTTTACTAATCTAGTTTAAGGTTTCTTTTTTATTAGAGAGTAATCATAGGTTATCATTTTGAATTGTTTCGTTAATGAGCTTCTTGCCACTACACATGTTTTTTTTTGCGCTAACTTTGAGGGTCTGATAAACGAGCAAAAGCTAATCGGTTGCCGTTAACCGACGATCAAGAAATAACTTGGGATAATTGTATACTTATTCTTCTAGAAACTTATGAACTATATTACTTATGGATTAAGTTCAGCAATCAGTTTACCAAGATGAACAGAGCAGAAATTGTGTCAGTTTAACACATGAAGAGAAATTGTATCATTGATTGCATGCATCATTGATGCATGCAATCAATGATAATAAAATAACATTTATTTTGAATTAGGTCATTCAGTTTGTAATAAACAACTAAAGGATGCAATGAAACTTGGCTGTTTTTGCAGTAAAATCACTGAACAGCATTTTGCACAACAAAGAACTAGTGTTTAGAAAACTCGATCAAAACTATTAACTCATATAATTTAAGTTCATTTTTCTATGATCGCAAATAGTTGCTTCAATTTTTTGCAATAAAAAAAAGCTGAGATAAAATTGATACTCTTAAAACTAATTTATCTATAAAGTTCTCTGCAGATGATTGTATAGATTCAAGAAATTCACGATTTGTTTTTATTCATTGCCAAAAAGTTAACGTTTTCATCCGGTTCAAAGTCTTTAAACTGCTCTTCAAAATAAGTCTTCAAAAAGTCAGTTTCTGGACATTAGTCATAACGGTTAAGCACATATTCTCTAGATTCAATATTACAAACTGTTTTTTCAATCAAACATTAATAGTCCACCGTAGCTGGGCAAACCATTGAATAAAAGTTATGGATTTTATTAGCAAAGAAAAACTTTAACTATCTATGTTGGTGGCATTGTCATAACCTTGGTCGCAACGAGCTTAGCTTGTCAAACTTATTTAGTTCTATCATGTTTAACATCAACTTTGCTTTATATCAGGCTTATTTTTTTGAAGTATTCTTGTGTAAAGAACTTTTTTCCATTAGTAGACTGCTGATTATTGTTTAAATATAAAAAAACAGAAAGTTTAAGTAGTTTTTTTTTTTGCCATGGTAACTAACAGTTAAATACAATTTTGGACGTAACTCACAGATTTTAGAAAATTTAACTTTTTTTCCATTTTCTGTCTTAAATATAAATTAAACAATATTAAAGTAACTAATATTAGTTTTCCTGCATATGAACATTTTTAGCACCAATCTAGACAAATACAAACTTTTTCACCTAGACAAGTTCTACTAATTGCCTCAAGCTCATAAACTTTCAAATTTTTTTTCTTTAACACTCGGGCAACTTCTTTGCAGCATTTCTTTGTGGTAGTGCCAAAATTTTATATTTTTGCTTTTTATTTTGTTGCTGGGTAACCATTCTACCTGATACTCTAAATTCACCAACTATTCTTGACCAACTGTTCGGTATAAGAGTTAAAATTGTGCGTTGACGTTTTTTTCTTTAATTCTAATATTAAATTTGAAAATTCAATACAATTCTCACACTGCAGTACAACACAGTTCAATGCAATTCTGACAATGCACACTAGTACTACTAAATGTCAGAACTTTATTTGGTGATAAACCACTGACAGAAGCTATTTTTTCAGCAACTGTTGATTGCAATTTTTAAATTTTTCCCTTATACATAACCAGGATAATCTCTGTCACTAATACGTTTCATTCCTAAACATAAAATTCTAATTTCAGAAAGGCTATTATTTAGAGTGTCAGTTGAATATATTATATCATCTATCTCACCAATATTTTTAACATTTTTACTTAATTTATGTGCAGAATTTGCAGTAATAACCTTTGCGGTAACTTGGATACAATATTTGACTTGGGAAAATGACTTTTTTTTGTCAATTTTGACAGACAGTCTGCATTCTCTAAATTAATACTTCGCAAACTATTAAGTGAGCAACGATTAGTCATTCTAAAAGGTTTGGAACAGCGACGCTGTAAATGTGTGTATTTAACCATCAACAACGATTTGAGGTGTAATTAAATTAAATTAATTTTTAATTAAATTACAATTTCGTAATGAAAATTAAAGCAAAAGTTAATTAAACCTTTATTTCGGTAGTTAGGTTTTAAATAACATTAGGTTTAAAGTAACATCAAATTTTCTAATAAAACAAGCACTTAAACTTTAACTTTACTTTTAAACATGTCACGATGTAAACATGTCACGATGTAAACAAATAAATTGTTATCGTTTCATTGTGTATTAATAAAAATATAGATAAAACTTTTGAATTTAGTTTAGAGAGACTTTTCCATAGCAAAAAAATATACCTATTAAAATTAGCTCAACACGAACCACAATATCCTTTGCAGAATGTCAATATACTTGTAGACCTAACTTTACTCATTTAAATCAATTTTTTTTTTTTAAATAAAAATCACTCCAAAACGTTTTTTGCAGTTTCTAGAAGTGTAAAATAATTTCCATTCTATTAGAAGAAAAAATTTAAAAAATGCCCTCATAAAGTTTTAGGGGTTCAAAAACATGTCATTTTAGGGTGTTTCATTTTTGACGTCATATTTATTTTATAAGAACTCGGCATGTTTTAAATGGACTGAATTTCGCTTGATGTCATTTTGTTAGTATCCAGAACCTTCAGAAAAATTAAAATATCGAAAATGTTTTTCTTCTGGAGATACGGCTCAATAAAATAACGATAAAAATACCTGCTGTCTAATTTTTGCCTAAAGTTGGTGAGATCTACTATAGATCGAAAGTTTGGCATAGGTTAAAACTTTAAATAAATATTTTGTAATATTCACCTTCGGCTTTATAAAAAACCAAGTTTTTGAGATATTTTAACGTATCATTGCAAAAATATAAAAGCCTAATAATGCGTTTTATAGCCAGTGAGTCAAATCAAAGTGTCTTATAAAGTATAAAACCGAATTGTAATTAAAAATTTTGACAATCTTTATAAATCAAATTTAATAAAATGCTGAGAAAATTTTATTAAAATCTATAAAAGTCGAGCAGGGCTGATTTCTGAAATTGGACCATATGGCGCATTATTTTTTAACTTTGAGCTAAATTTTTTATGTGAGGTGCATAATGATTAAAAACAATTTTTGTAAAAATTTGGGACAATCAAAATTTATTTAGGGGTAGCACAGTTATCTAATTTGAGTAAATCGTAGTTTTCGCGCCTATTTTTTTAACATTTTTCAAGATTTCACTGTCAGTTTTTAAAATTCATTCAAGAACTTTTATTATGTTATTTTTCGTTAAGTAAAGTGTTACATGTAAAACTGGGCTGAAAGAAAAATATTAAGGGGTTGCACAGGGCAGAAATAATATGTTACTCATGTACAAAATTGCCGAAAACAATGGTAAAAAGAGCTATATGTTATTTAAGTTCTCCTTTTTTTCAATGAGAGACACCCGTTTGCGATGATTCTCAACAGTATGAAGTACGTATTGTAACTGCTTCGTATTGTAACATCTTTGTCTAATATTCAACAAGTTGTTGCAGCCAATCCACTTGATT
Source organism: Hydra vulgaris (assembly GCF_038396675.1). Taxonomy (NCBI): domain Eukaryota; kingdom Metazoa; phylum Cnidaria; class Hydrozoa; order Anthoathecata; family Hydridae; genus Hydra; species Hydra vulgaris. Next base: position 34,617,045 of record NC_088934.1, read on the forward strand.
AGGTTTCATTTTGAGTAAATAAAGCAGTAGCAAGAAATCTGGCCTGATGAGCAACACAAAATCAGAAATTTTATTTAGTTCTTTTTGTGAAAATATTTATTTTCCAAGTTTGATTTGCTCATTTCTTTTGATGTTAAACTATTTCAAAGCTGCGGCAGAACGTTCTATTGGAGGCATAGATTCGTCAAACAAGATGAATACAACTAACTGATGAATTAAATACCAAAGATGCCTGTAACACGACTGAAGGGCGGCATTCGCTGTTGTACTGTCAAATTTGCGATACCACTGCATGTCAGCGGTGTACTGGCGATCAACATTTGGTGCAATGATGGAAAATTGCCTTTGCTATAAAGCTTTTACTAGGAACAGTGCAATGAAAAATCTGCCATTCTCTTAAACTTTCAGCGTTGGTCCTGGTTGAACCAGTTAATTTGTTTGTCCAACATTTCATATTTAAAGATGTATAGTTCATTGTGCATGAATCTTGCACGATGATAAGCACCAGGTTTCTTGAACCGAAAAGTCTTTTCATTTTGTAATTATCTGTCAAGATAAACAATTACCAGTTCAATAAGTTCCCGATAATCTTCTCTAAAAAATGTATTTTTTTGGAGACGATTGCTTCCCCATTTCAAGAAATTTTTTGCTTGACAATTGATTGGGTTTTCTCCGTCTGCAGAAAGTTGAAACTAAACAATATATTTTTTTTTTGTGTGAATGTAAGTCCCAGTTATCCTTAAACATTTTAAGTTGCGGTTTGATTGGCCCACTATGGTTTCCAATAACTGCTTCTCAGACGTTTTTAATGTGTAACTTATAAATGTGGTGCCGACAAGCAGCCCATAAAATTGCACGACCGATATCCTTTTCAATTAAAGCCGCACACACTACTTTACAGCCGGTGTTACTAGTTATAGTGTCAAAGCAAAAAGCAATCAAATCATCAAGTAGCTTCCATGATTTAAAATGGATGATAAATTGATCTTTTTGGGCTACACTAGTAGCATTTGGGATTAAAATAAAGAGCGCCAACAGTTTTAACAATTTTTGCTTCAATAGCCATTGTGCCTCTAACGCTTAGATGTAAGAGATCGGAAACTTCAGTAAACAATTTAGTTAGCATCTTTGGATTCAACTGAGAAATAAGGGCTGGCGATCTTTTATTTTTGGTGACGGGTAAAATTCGTCATCTTTTAAGCTTTTTGTGTTTTCATATTACTCGCTAAGAAATTTTTCAACTTTTTCACTTGTAATAATATCTGGTCTTCTTTTAGATAAATTATCATGCGCTGCTCTCTGCTGTTCCAGACGTTCAGTACGATCATGTACTTTATCTCTCTTTGCGCAGTGGGTCAGAATGCCCATTTTTGTGCCAAAATTATTTTTTTATTAAATATTATTAAATTTGATATAAATAACATACTTAGAGCTTCTAAAATATTTGTGACTAAAAAACTGATTTTATTATTATTATTTTTTTCTTAATAATTATAAATACAGCAAAAAAAAATAAAAAATTGCATTTTTTCACATCTTATCAACTCAATTCAAACACAATCCACAGAATAAACATTAAAAAATTACATTTTACTGTTTTTAATAGGTACACGATCTTATAAAAAAAATACTTTCATGTCTTATCAACTCATTCAAACACAATTTACAAATTTAAGGCAACCATCTATGTCTGCATATATTTAAATGAAGTATTTACAAATTTACAATGTTATCTCCTGATAATAATAACTCCAAAATCTCAACAGGAAAGTCTTTCTTTTTTGAAGTGCAGGTTTGCGTCAAAGATGCTATGACAGGATCAGATGAGCATAGAAATCTTTTCAAAATGTCCTCATTTGCCATACATCTTGAAGCTTTTCGAGCATGACGTTCACGAAACCGTTTGAAGAATTTGTTTGTTGCCTTCTGTGCTTCTTCACTCATCATTCCAATTGGCAGTGAGATTCTATTAATGATGGCTGGGCCGTGGATCAGCAGTTTGTGGAGGCTTTGTGGCATGTAGTACCATGGGTACAGTTTCACAAACAACTTTGCAGTTTCTGTACACATCATGGTAAACTTTTCAGTATTTATTTCATAGCAACTTGATATGCTTGACAAAATAATGTGCAATTTTAAAATTAGTTTCTTATTGACACCTGTTATATTTGCAAAAGAAATGGCATCAGTAAATGCTCGTCGAGAAGTGTTGCCATCATTAGATGTACCAGATCCTCCAGACTTTGGTTGATCAACAACAAGGCCCATCTGTTGAAGAAAAGCTTGTTGGATGTGAGACTTTGTTTCAGCAACTTGTGCTTTGTCTTTTGCTGTTCTTACTTGCCACTTTTGATAGGCAACTTGTAACCAATATGCAGAAAACATTCAAAACATCGAATCCAGCAATGCAGTGTAGATAAACCATACTTTTGCCTGGTAATTTCTTACTATACTGGCATCAATGTTGTTCATCTCTTTTGGTGAGCATCCACAGATAGAGCAACACTGACTTGAGTTAGTGGCCTCAGATTAAGCTGAGTGTACTTTTCCATCAATCATTGTTACTTCAATCACATGCTTTTCTTGAAGTACTTTTCCATTGTTTAGTATAATTTTTGTACAATTTAAGTTCCTTATTTCTTCTTTTAGTTGAGCTTCTTCAGAGATTGTAATATCTTTAGAATCTTTTTCAAACTGAAAACGCAATGGGTGATAATACAGAGTTGATGATGGTTTTAGGTTTCGCCACAAAGTTGTCTTTTTTCCACCAGCAAATGAGCTCAAGTCAAGTGGTACTATTCAAGTTAAAAACAATGACTCTTCTATTTGTATATTACGGATACCATCTTTAGACACTGTTTGCTTGTAGACACTTTGTCCTGTTGAGCCATCAAATCCTGCCTTTTGTCTTAAAGTAGCAAATATAGTTGTATCACCAGCAAATGTTTCAGTAACTTCATTCAGTACTTGACATTCAGTAAAAGACACAGTCTTTGTGCAGTGTGGTCGACCAAGCTCTGCATTGAGATTTTAGCAAAAAAATCATCTATCTCTATTTCATTTGGATAGCAAGATAATTTTGCTGCCTTTATTATGTGATATGAAGGATAAAGTTCACAGTTTTTTCTCAAAGCAGCCTTTCGATGTAGTTGATATCCATCTTTGGTCATATTTGTATCTAAAAGTAAAGCTAGAGCCTCATTGCCAGAGAGTTGTTGAGATATTTTGTTACTATTGTCAAAAATTCCCTTTACTGCATGTACCTCATGAAGTTTATTTTCTTTTTTAAGAGAAACTTTTGCTGCAAAAAGCAGTTCATTCGATGAATACCCATGTCGAAGAGAGTTGGTACGCCTGTACTTTGTTCGAAGTGAACAGTCATCAAAATTCTCAATTGAAGGCCTGCCGCGTGTATCTTTTTTCACAGGAATATCAGTAAAAACATCAATCTCTGTCTGTAGCCACTCTTTATGCTTTTTTTCGAAACAAATATGGGTACCTTTTAAGTCCTGCTATCTTTTTCTTATATGAATTAACAATGTTTCCAGCTTAGGATTAGGGTTTACCAGATTCATACCATTGATAACATCCTTTAAAACACCATGGTCAGAGATTTTTAATTTATTTTCTTGCATGTAGGTATATATATATATATATATATCAATGTATTTTATTTTAACCTATAAATTCTAAAATACATTCCTTAGAAATCATTTAAATGACAGTATATTTATGCCTAAAAGTTTAAAGATGATGTGTTTTATTTTTAATTAAAAAGCCAAGTGATTAATTAAAAATTAACTAATTAAAAAACTCGTGATTTGTTTGTCGCGGGCAAAATTTTAGTTATAACCTGCTATCTAAAAGTTAATTTGTGGGCAAGGTGGTACTTTGTTGAAGCTAAAACTAGCTTTAAATTATAATATATATACTTAGTAAAGATATTAATGCATTTTCAGACTGGAGGATATTGGAGGTTTTTTTAATTAAATAAAGTAAGCAAAAATTTACACTAAAAAAACCTGTAAAAACACATCATCTTAAAAATTAAATAAAATTTCTTACTTACAAGCAAAAAATTTGCAGGGAAGTTATTTTGTTTCAAAGAGTATCAATCTATCATTATATAAAAAAATTATAGCGCAAATAATTTTAATTAAAAAATAGTTGACAGTTTCTGTGTAGCGACACATATATTTTATTAATTTTTATTTTAAAATTTACAAATCTGGCAAAAAAAATTAACTTCAACAGGCCATATAAAATTTAATATAAAAGCTAGTGACTAAAAAATATCTTTTTTTTAAAGCTTGATAAGTATGGAAAACAACTATTACCATTAGACTTACGTTGAACAAAATTTTTTTTTTAAATTTTGGCACACCTTGACACACTGTGCATCCTTAAACATATTTATGTAGTTAAAGTTTGAGTTGATTTACGTTTAATTACCTTTTCACTCTCTGTGACTCTATCTTATAGTTTGTAAGTAAAGTACTAAAGACCAAAGCAACAACAAAACATTTGTAAAATTGTGACAAATAGTTTTTATTTTCAAACCTTTAAATTGATCATGATATTTAACGTGCAGTCATTTAGCTGATTTCTAATGGAAGTAAAAGGGAAACAAAATTATCTTCGTCTATAGAATATTTCTTGATGCTATATATACGAGACTTATATTTGTACAAAATAACTGATTTACTTATTTTAGTATTTTATAACTGACGACGACGACTTTATAACTGACGACGACGATTTTATAACTGACGACGACGATTTTATTGCTGACGACTTGTTTATTTTAGTATAAAATAACTGTCGACTAGAATATGTATACTTAGTTTTATCCTTTCAGTTGCAAACAAAATTAATAATCTTATCAATTAAAAACGACTTAAAGTTGGCAAAAGTGTGCCCAATTTACAAAAATAACGATCAATTAGAAACCTCTTATTATCGACCAGTATGAGTACTTTCTATATTTTTAAAATTATTTAAACGTGTAATTTTTAGTAGAATCTATAACCAATTAATTAAAGTAATATACTTTACACAAAACAGTTTGGTTTTCAGAAAAAGCATTCAACTGAACACGGATTAATTAAAAAAGTAGATCAAATTACTAATTTTACTCACAAATTAGATATCGATCTATCAAAAGCGTTTGATATACGGTTGATCACCTCATTAACCTCAAAAAGCTATTTCAGATCAATCAATTCTTGGTATACCAGATTCCGAGAAACTGAAAAATTGCTTCAAGAACAAAAACCAAAGTGGTCGAACACTACTGATTAACACTTAAAATGAAAAAGCCTAAATGAAAAAGTTTTTTAACCACAAAATAAAGAGCTATTAAAAACCTCAAAATAGTTCTAGCCACATTAGATGTAATTAATGGAATTGAAGAATTTCTATTTTATTTAACTTTGCCGTTAATTGAAATTTACAATAAGAAAGATCGTACATCGTATAATAAATGGTCGTATAATAAATGGCCGGAGCAAGAAGAAGTCGCATATTGTCTTTTTGCCGAGCCCCGTTTAAATTATTGCCTTCAGTTTATGAAACAAATTAAGGTGGTCCTATACTAATAAAATCAAAATTTTAAAAATACACTCATATTTTATGATTTTCATATAAGAAATACTATTTCTTATATGAAAATCATATTTTATATGATTTTTATATAAGAAATAGTATTTCTTATTTGAAAAAATTGAAAAGTTTTTTTTTTGGTCAAAATTTTGGGTCCATGAACCCTAAAAATGGACTACGTGCTGCGATAAACAGCCTGTAAACTAATAATGGTATGATCATGAAATTTTCACAGTTTTTTAATATCAGATGATTACACTCACCCTGCCAAAATCAAATAATTTAACAAACTATTGAGACTTTTGTAAGAAAACCAGTTTAAGGCCTAAAAAAAAGCCCCGAAAAGGCTTAGAACCTAGACCTTATTTTTAGAACCAGTTAACTAAAATGAATTCTTTTGGTAAGGAGAATATGCATATATATAATAAACAACTCCTGAAAATTTCAACACAATCAGACAAACCAATCTCAAGATATTTATCGCAGCGTGCGAAAAAACTTATATATTGAGAAAAACAATAATAAAGATTTTTAATAAAATTTTTTTTTTAATATATAAAAAGGTCAAAAAAATATTGAAAAACAAAACGACTTGAGCATCATTGAAAACACAGAAAAAAGAAAAATATGAAGACCCTTGTATTTTAAAAACATTTAACAAAAATAGAATTATTCAATCAATGAAAAAAGCTTGAATATATAAAGATAGTATACAATAACTACGTTACAAAATACAATAACAGCATTAACATTAATTTAATTTAAAAACTAACAAAAAACTAATATCTAAAAAACTCCTGCTTCATAAGATGCACCTTCACTTTCACTTACTGTATCTGTAAAACCTTTTTGTTGTGCGCGAAGCAGCTTTCTTTTTTGTTTTATTGAGCCAATTGACTTCTTCTCCATCATCTTTATGTTTTCTTGGTCTATTTTGGTACAGTACTGAGTAGCAAATGTACCTGGTGTAACATTTAAATATTCAAATATGTTCAATATACAACAAATACCATCATTAAATGAAACTACTGCTGACGCAACACTTATTTCTAAAGTGGTACATCAAACAAAAATTTCTTTAGGACAACGCTTCCAAATGATAGCATTAATGGACTCATTTGAGTTTTGAGTTTTGCGATGTAAACATCTACTAAGAAGCTTATCATCACTTAGGTCAAGTAAAATGGGTTTAATTTTATCCCTAATAATAATTAGTATTCAAGGTTTTTTCTTGTAAGTTTTTGTGTTATTAATTTTATTACAATGATATTTACACCAAGAGTCATTAGTTTGAGGACACATATAGTGTCGTAATTCCAAACTCAAAGCATCTACCCAGTGAAACAAAACAGCACCAATTGCTTATTTCATTTGGTAAACTGTTGAACCTGTATTTTTCCGCACTGCAATACCATAATAATTTTGAAGTTTGTTAATCAATTTATCAGTTAATCGACGTTTACCTCCTAATGATTTGCCATCTGCCAACTTGGTTTTGTCCGTGGATTTGAGTTTACGTAGTCTAATGCCAACTTGTTTTTGCACATGTCCTACACATTCTAATTTTTCAACAATCAAACGTGGGTAGAGATCACTTTTTAAAACCTTAGCATGTGCTTTGGAATCCCCGTCTCCAATGCAAATGAGTATATCGAAGTCAAGAAATGTTTAAAAACACAGCCAAGTCTTTCATTTTTGATAAATCAGTTGAGATTTCAATTGAATTATTATAGCATTGAGGACATTGTCCAATAAAATAACAATTGATTTTAAAATGTCTGTGTCAATAAATATAAAGCATGAAGGTAATTTATTTGAATCATTAATTTTTGCATAATTATTTTTACTGCTATGTTTTTTTTTTGAAAATCCTGTTACCACCTGCTTTCCTTCTTAAATTTGAATCACATTTATTTTTTCCCATAACAAAAATTAGGCAAATAAAGTATAACACAAGGCTGATTTTTCTATAAGTAATATATGTAAACATAGTAATTGTACTTAATAATCATGGCTTATTTAGGAAAATAAACATGAAAAAGTTACTGGCACCAGTGTCAAAAATTGCTAAGGCCAATGCTAAGAAATTTTTTAACTACACAGTGAAACTTGCTATTTTAGAGCATTTTAAAATTTACTCCCTGTAATGATCTATATATGTTTGGAATGTAGAATGTTTGGGCTTCAAGAATACGCAATTCTTGAAACATTGATTTTTTTAATTTTTTTAGTATAGGACCACCTTAAAAATTAAAAGTTAAAAATATTCAGGTTGAAAATTATATAGTAAAACTCAATATATTACAAATAGTAAATCGTATAATAAGATATATATTTATTTTTTTTAGCTACTTATTTTTCATTTTTATAAGAAGAAAATAAGAAACAAATAAAAATAAAAATAATTGAGTAATGATGACTTTATCAGTTTAATTATTTTAGGTACTAATTTAAAAAAAAATTTTGAAGATCGAAGTTATTTTCTAATAGAAATCGTTTAGATTCTCTTTTGAATTGTTCTGGGGAGAAGTTTAGAAGAGTTTTATTTTTATTGATATTTTTTTATATATGCTTTTAAAGTCAAGTCAAAACCCTGTTTTGACTTGACTTTAAAAGCATAACTTGGCATTTGTAAAGTTTATAAACATTGAGTGCATTAATTTCCATTAAAAGAGATTCACCATTACCAGTTCTGTTGACACCAAAAATAATTCTACTTGCATGTTTTTATTTGCTATAGATTCTTTTAACTTCCCATAATTGGTACTTCCCCATGCAATATTGCAATATTTATGGAGCAAACGAAAAAAATAACTAAACGGTAACGAGTGAACCCAATTTAAAACGTATTGCGTATGTACGTACTCGCACATTATACTTACATACTTTAAACTTTATTTAACCATATACTGATGTACTCGCGCTGTTAGACAATATTTTTAAAGTTTGATAAAAACTATAATGATTCAAATAAAACATAACAAAAGTAAAAGGGTATGCGTGTTAAAAAGCACGTGGTCCCCGAGCTGCTTCTATAGTTGGTAAACACGCAGTGCTGACGTAACTGCTTAGTCTACAAGGTCGGGATAATTTAATAAGTGCTATGTTATTGTCAAGCTTTTGTGGATTGTAACCCCAATGTTTTATGGTTTTTAATGCTCGAATATTTTCTTCTGATCCTTCATTAACACTCAAAGTGTGTCCTCCGTTCCTTAAATTCAACTGCCAAGGAAAAGTTTTGTTTTCTAAATTGAAAATAAAATATCAAACATAAAACTTTAAATATTATAATTTATTAACAATATCCAAATGTTATTAAAAATCTGCAACATAATATTAAAGTTAATGTTTTTATATACTTTTTAATTTTTACATTTTTTAAGTATAGCAGTCTTTGAATTAATGCAAAATAGGGGTATTCGAAATAAAAGATTGTAAATACGCCAAAGTACGTTTTGCATGATTTAACTGTGCCACAATCAAAAACCTTTTCTGACCTCTGTTTTTCATCTGCGTTTGGAAAAAAGCTTGTCACTAATTTCCTATTAATTAATTAAATAACTTTTTTTCACGAAATCATACTCTAAGAATAAGAAAAAGGAGTATTTTGTTATAGATGTGTCTTTAACTTACTGTAACTTACTGTTTCTAATCGAGACTTTTTATGAAAGTCTTCAAACTATCACCCTGAGTTAAACACTTTTTTTACTATTATCTCATCAACCTTGTTTCTTATCGCGTTTCATATTACCACTCTTTGTTTCACCCAAAACTCATTATCTTCATAAACAACACTATTTATTGAAACATTTATCAAAAAAAAAAATTATTTATTCAGAGAAAGGGAAAAGAGGTGGGGGAGTAAGTAAGTAACAGCCTTCATTGTTCTCTTATACTTGAGTTAACATCCAACGAGCAACTGTATCAATTAAAATACCACAATAAATAAGCACATCAACAATAGCAACACAACGGTTGTTGTTTATTTATTAACAAAATTAAAAAGAGAGATGTTGTAAGTAAGAGCATTAAAAAATACCCAGAACTATTGTTATCTTGTAAATATTTTAACTCTTTTCCGTGTATACAATGACCAGCAGTAAGAGCCCATTCTCTGTGAATGAGTGTTCCTCCACAAAATACTTTTTCTTCCAGCCAAAGCAGTAATTTCCAAGGCCACGATCCTTTTGTTAGAGCCAGGGCTGTGGAGTCGGAGTCGGAGTCATAAAGTCGGAGTCGGAGCTCATTTTGGCTGGATCGGAGTCGGAAAAATTATACCAACTCCGACTCCAGCTTACTCAAATTTTCATAACTTTCATATGAATTTTATATATGTTAGTCAATAAAATATTTTATTATTAGAATAGTATATTGGAATAGTAGTAATAGTTTGCAACAACTGTAGGGGTTTGATATGTTAATTTAAGGCCTCTAAAACAGTGACAAGCAACAGGGTGTTTTGCTGCTTATCACCGAGAATCATAAATCACCTCCTCTGTGCTCTCCTCCACCATCCCTTATACTAGATAACTTCATGACTTGCACTGTCTGACACTGTGCTTCATATTCTTAGTAGAAAGTTAGCTATTACGTTTAGACACCAAAGGAGTTATTTATCAAACTTGTGTAAAGTAGAAGTGGTCCAGTTACCACAGGCAACTAGATTCCAGCTTTCATTTCACAGCTTATTTGGAAAATGAAATGTGTAATCTGATTGGTTGCTGGGGACAACTAAGTCAATTGAGTTTTGCGCGTCAAGTTAAGCATAGGGGCAAGTTGGGCAGCTAAAATATCTCACAAACTACGCATCAAATGAGAAAACACCTAATGGACGAAAGATAGGTATATATAATGATAATGTAATGCGCATCAAATGGTTGTTGGATGGCGTTCAAGAGAGATGCGCGGGCACCTTTTCGATTTTGGACCAAAAAAGTAAAAAAAATATTTTTACTATATTTCTCTCGGATGCTTAAAAAATCATTTAATTCGCAACACTGATATGTTTATACGTTACCCATTTATTTAACTTTTGATTATACTTTGCTAAACGTTTTAGGTAAACGTTTCAAGGTCTATACACTCTTTTTAATTAATCATTCCTAAATACTCTAAACAATTTAAGATGTCTTTAAATTTTTTTTTTGAAATATGTTACGGTTTAATACGATTTATGATCCAGATAAAAACAAATGCTGTGGAGTCAAGGTCAATGCACATGCAGGCAAAGATAAAAATGCTCCTACAAGAGCTTCCAATCTAAAGAGACATTTACTACGCTTTCATTCTAAACTATTCAAAGTAGTGAAGGAGGAAGACCAAGCAAGGGAGCAGAGAACTTTGGAGATATTGGTTGCAATATATTTTGATAGTGACAAAGTTACTGTGACAATGACAGTAGATACATTTAAAAAACAGATCATAGAGCTTGTGGTAAAGAATGGTTTGCCTATATCATTATTTTCAAAACCAGCTTTTATAGGTCTTAAAGGAGAAATGGGCTGCACGCTTAGCGTTTCTCTGGAGAGAGAGAGAATATTAGAAAATTAGTGATTGAAGAAGATATTAAACAAAAAGGAGAACTTAAAGAATCTCTCAAAGGATGCTTTGTGTTTCTTAAAATGGACGGCTGTACACTTTTGGTAGCTGTTTATGTAGAACCAACGCATCTGATACTTCTTGATGATCAACAACTGACTAAAGGAAAAGAAGCTCTGTTTGAAATAGCTATAAGAATGAGCAAGTTGCAGAATTGTTAGGAACAAGAGGAATCGGATCATACTGCCACATCTTCAACATCATCTACTGATGAAGAAATTGATTTTGAGAAATATTTGAACCATAAAGAACGTGCAAAGCGTTACCGCATGGAAAAAGAGTCACCCCTATCAGAGAACACTGCCAGTAAATTTCAGCACAGTTTTTCATGTGCATTAAAAGTAGTGGAACAATTTGACCGTTCATCAAAAGTAACAGTCCTGCAAGCAATTGATATGTATCCTAAAATGGTCAGAGAAGATGCCCGAGTGGTTACTGCTTTGCCACCAACTCAAGTTAGTGTGGGGAGGTTGTTCTCTGCAATAAAAATAATAAGATCAGATTTGAGGGCATCTATGAAGGTGGATCTGATGGAGGCAATACTTTTTCTGAGGACTAATTCATAATTTTATTAATGACTGCATAAGAGTTTATTGCATATCTATTTACAAAAGCTCAAAAGAGTTATTTGTTCAGAAATTGTTTTCTAACAAACATTGCTTAAAGCACTAAGTGGTCGGATTATTTATATTATGGTGATGAAATAGGCAATCTTAACATTTTAACGCGGTAAATTTATTGTTACAAACTGGTGACTGATGAAGGAGTCGGGAGTCGGAATCGACCCATGATAAAGTTAAAGAGTCGGAGACGGAAGAGGAGTCGGAGACGGAACGGAGCGGTTTACCGACTTCACACCCCTGGTTGGAGCTATTCCTGCAATTACACGACTACTTTGAATTGATGGATTTCCGCAACCAACCGAAGAAAATGTCTTTAACTAAACTTAACGCACCAAATTAATTTTAAAGCAATTTGATGAAAAAATTTAACGCTAGCGTATATAATAAGATAAAATATGCCATGGCATTTAACCAATAATCTTTTGAAAACTATATTTTTTTTACATACAGAGCTGTTAGTTTGTTTTTAAGTTATGAATAGCAACAACAACAAAAAAAACCCATAGCATAAAAATAACGGTTATTTTCTCAACCTTGGCTATCTTTGATATTTTTTTGATTGTTGAACAAATAAATTCACTGTTAAACTAATGGAAGTTTATGAAAACAAAACGTTTTACCTACTGGAGGAACACCAGGTTACCTAGGAGCATAAATTATATATAAGAAAGATTTTAGTTTCTGAAGATTTTTTATTCTTTTTTGTTTTTTTCACATTTGACAATTTTAAATCATATTCCATAAAAAAAGTTTAAAGGGTAAACTTGTTTACAGTAGTTGCATATTTTTTCACAATATTGACTCATGAAAGCAATCAATAAGGGCTGCGTGCGCAATACTTGATTTGCTTGACACCATTTTGTGAATAGTCTAAAACGAAATGCTTAAGTAAAATACTTAATACCTAAAAGACACGAAATACTAAAGTACCTGAAGTTTTTTGATTGTTGCGACCAGTATTGATACGAAAAACAACGTCTTCATCATTTTGCGTTGTTGTTTAGAGATTTTCTCTAGTGAATTTGTTTAGAGGTTTTCAAAACATTGCGTTATTATTTAGCAATTTTCAATCTATTATAAGTCTACCCAGTAAACACGCTTTAGTTGGTCCAACTGACGGGCCAGTATTGGCTATAGTTGGCTAACTGTTGGCATTCCGTGCTAACCATTAACCGACTGTATACCGCGTGTTTTTGAGTCGTAAAAGTTTCCCGTAAGTTTTATAAATGAAAAGTACACGGGATTGTCATTGAATCGGCATTGTCGCATTTAAAAAGCTTTAAGAAAGCATTTATGAATCATTTATAAAAATCTTTGTATAAAGTTAGGAAAAATTTTTTTTTAATAAATATATATATATATATATATATATATATATATATATATATATATATATATATATATATGTTATAATATAATAATTTATATGTATCCATATGATGTGAAATTTACTCTATTAATTATTAGTCAACAGTTAGAGAGAAGCTTGAGATTAATTAAGAAATGCTGGAAATTAATTCAAGGTAAAAATAATTTTGTTTACTGGTAACATAATAAAATGTATATGTATATGTATATATATATTTTATATATATGCATATACATTTTATTATGTTATCATATACATATACATATATATAAACGTACCAGAAAAAAAAAGGTCAAATAAAGCCTGCAAGTACCTAAAAAAAGAAATGAAAAAAAAATTTCTGTTTTAATTAAAAAGTATTATTTGCATTTTATTGTTAGTAAAATTAGGATAATAATATTACAGAAAATATAAAGAATAAAAAAATAGCAATGACAGCCTAGGTCTATCAAAACAAAGTAACAATAGCGCACAGCATAAAATATTTGTAAGCACATATAACTGTGTCTCTAAAGTGATTAAAAAAGAAAAGATTTTAAAAAGACTAGAAAACACAATGTAGCAACAATGGCATATAACACCGCGACTTAATAAAATATTTTATCAAAAAAAATACCTGGACTAAAAAGATTTTATCTATTGCAATTATTGAACAATTGCGGGACAATTATAGTTAAACAATTTGAACAATTATACCATAAAATAGCAAGCAACTCGTAAAATATTTCTTATAAATGGTCATTATCAATTGTGGTATTAAGAAATACGTAAGAGCTCAGTAATTAAATAAGTTTTATTAATTTTCCCTCTTATCTAAGAGAGAGAGAGAGAGAGAGAGAGAGAGAGAGAGAGAGAGAGAGAGAGAGAGAGAGAGAGAGAGAGAGAAAGTGTTTTCAGTGCAGCATGTTAAAAAAAGTAAAAAAACATGCAATAAATAGTAGTAACTGGTTTGATTATGTTACCAGTAAACAAAAATATTTTTGCCTTGAATTAATTTCTAGCATTTCTTAATTAATCTCCAGCTTCTCTCTCACTTTTGACTAATAATTAATAGAGTAAATCTCACATCATTTTAAATTTATCAAACTAAAACCATGTTTCAACAGTAAGCAAACTAGTCAAGTTATGACAAAGGCAACTAAAAAAAAAAAGAACAAAATTATGTTTGAAATTATAAAAAAATTTAAAATCATTTAAATTTAAAGCTATTATTAATTGTTATAGCATTTACATTAATAACTTTTTTGAGCCTAATATTATCCATTTCAATTTCACTATTATCATTAAACATATTACTAGTAATATTACTATTGTTACAACTGATTAATAAAAAAATATAAATGAACCTTTCAAATTGTGATCTTTTCTAATCAAAGACTATATTTAAACTTAAGATTTATTGAAATCCATATCTTTCTATGTTTATATACATAAGTCGTTTATTAAAAATATTAAACAATATTTATTTACATCAATTATTTTCAATTAAAAACAAAATCTAGATTACAATGTACAAAATTATATAAGTAAGTGATCAACAGATTAGTGACTCTATTTTGTTGATCACTTTTGTGTCAACTAATTACAGTCAGTTTTCTATGTTAAATACATAAAATATATATCTAATATAAAATAAACCTAATATAAAATAAAAAAAACTAGCAAATTTACTCAATCAGTACCAGTTATACTGTGTGAAGTGACTAAAAAACACTTCTATTCTTTCCAATTGCACTAAAAAATAGCATTCAGTTTTTTTCCAATTGCACTAAAATATAAAACAAAACTTGCTTAGCTTAATTGCCTAGTTCTTAAAAATCTAAAAACAAATAAGTAAAAAACCAAGAAAAATAAACATTTATTTATTAAAACTACTCTATTTAAACAAATTGAACTAAACATAGAACAACACCAATTCTCCTTAACGGCTAAGAAAAATTTTTTAACTCAAATTTGCTTGCAGACCTTGCTTGTAAACCATATGAATAAAAAATACATTTAGAAAAGCCTAAAAACTACTTAAAAATGAAATATGCAGCATTGAAGTTTAGACGTTGACTGGAGTAATTATTAGTAGATGTTTTTAAAAAATTCATACAAATTTACAATACTTTGTTCTTCTATATTGCATAAATCTATTATATGATAAATCTGAAGTGAAAAAATGTTATGTACAAAGTAAAACATCATATATGAATCGAAAATCAATTTATCGATAGATTATTGTCAATAACAATAAAGGCATAGAAGTAGTCATTTAGGGAACTGCTAAAAATAATACCATATAGGCTATACCTACATTTATAGATTCAGTCACTCTTTAAACACAAAAATGGATGCATATAAGTTATAATATTATAACATATACATATATATATATATATATATATATATATATATATATATATATATATATATATATATATATATATATATATATATATATATATATATATATATATATATATATATATATATATATATATATATATATATATATATATATATATTAGGGTGATCCAAAAATGACCGAAAAAATTTTTTTTTTACTTTTTGTTATTCCTAAGGTCTAAATGTGTTCATTTATGAAAGAAAACATTGTACCAAAAAAATCAGCCAAATCGGTTAATATTTAGAGGTCGCGCTGGGGCGATCTTTATACCCCTCTAAAATTGGAATTTTCAAAAGTTCAGTAAAATATTGTCCTTCGTTTTCTGTGCACATTTCGGTTATTTACCGTTCGATTTTAATAGAATAAAAACGAAAATAAAGCTCTTATTACGCATAATAATTTTTGTTAAACAACATTTCCTTTTTTAAATGCATATTAAAGCGGCAAAATAAATTGCAAACTAAGCCAAATTTCATTATATTTTATTATATTGGTTTATTATATGAAAAAAACACAAAAAAACTAACAGTTCTATTTGTGTTAATAAGATAACTAATATATAAAATATTTCACGACCAGGAGGTAATCCACTGTTATTAAGGGTGGTAGCCCTCCTTGCAAGATAAGAAACAGCAAACTTCATAAATTTGAAGTCGAAAATGTCAGCCACCCAACTCAAGGCGAATTCAGTTGCTTTTGCAATAAGTAAGAACGAAGAACTTCGATATGAGTTTCTTGCATTTAAAACAGCTACAACAAATGAAATTCGTATGCTTAGAAATGAAAACTCTAATTTGCGTGAACAAATAGAGTATCTTCAAAAAGAAAAACTTATTCAAGATGCAAAAGTAACAGCACTTGAGAATCAGTGGGCCTCAGATGTCAGCATTTCTGAATCACAAACTTTAAAACCTTACACTAACAGCAGCATTATAACAAACTCCAGCTGGGCCTCAGTAGTTTCTGGAAGAGGTAAAATAACAAGGTCAAATGCTCAACTAGAATTGCTGGATGCAAATGCACGTGAAGTTCAGGAAAGAGAAAAAAAACAAAAAAATGTTATTATTTTTGGTACTGAGACATCTTCTTCTCTAGTCGCTGCCGACCGTATTGAACATGATAAAATGCTAGTTACATCACTTTTAAACGAACTAAATGTTGAATGTAAGCATGTTACTATTAGACGCTTTAGAGGTGGCAAAAGCACCTCAACACAAACAGGTCCATTACAAGTAGTTTTTAATAACGTAGATGAAAGAAATACAATTCTCAAAGTTGCCCATAAACTTAGACTCAACAATGCTCGAAATGGAATCTACATCTATCCAGATGAAACTCCTGCTCAACAAAGGCAATCTAAACTACTACGTATAGAATGTAACAGGCTCAACAAAGAAAAACTTGAAAGTCAGCAAAAGGATCAGCCCTTTCGTTTTGCCATCCGTAGTGGTAGAGTCACACGCGTTGATGGAGTTTGGGACTCAACCCTTGGAAAAAAATTATGATCCAAGACATGTTAAAACAGAATTAAAACTTAAATCAGTTCACAACAGAATCAATAATAATATAAAAATGATTATCAATAATAAAAAAAACACAACAATTCATCTTAACAGTTTTAGTTGTTTTTATACAAATGCGACCTCGTTAAACGCAGAGAAGCTTGCCGAGCTGCAAAGCCTTATTCAAACTTCAAAAGCACCACCGAGTCTTGTCTTTATAACAGAAACATGGTTTAATGAAAACTCTATTATTAACCTCACTAATTATATCGCATATAGGCATGATCGCACAATTAATCTTCATGGTGGAGTCTGCATTTATATATCTGATACACTAATAAGCCATGAAGTAACATATCTTGAACTCAACAATGACTCTGAACAAGTTTGGTGCTCAGTTATTCTTGGAACTGAAAAAGTTCTAGTTGGTTGTATATACCGTTCACCCCTCAGCAATAACTTTGTAAATAATCAGATTAAAGCCTCTATAAATTTTGCATCTAATTTAGTCGAAAAAAAACACTACTCTGGTCTTCTTATCGCAGGAGATTTTAACCTTGACCATACCACATGGCATAACAACACAGCAATTACCACAAACTCACTAGCTGAAGACTTTATTAAAACATTTGATTCAAATCATTTAACACAGCATGTCAATTTTTATACTTTTCAATTGAACTCTATATTAGGTCCATCCAGCACTCTAGATCTTATTTTAACGGAGTCATCTCAACGTATATTTTCTCTTGAAAGACATTCTCAACTGGGGTGCACTAAAAAAGGACGAGCTCATTTAATTCTAACTTGGAATTTCGCTGTAGAATCGTCAACCCCTCCTAAAAATCGGTTTTCTTCATCTCGACAAGATTTTAAAAATGGCAATTTCGATAAACTAAACATGTATTTCAAAGATATTGACTGGGTTAATCGTTTTAAAAATTTAAATATTAATGAATGTTATAATGTATTCCAATCTATCTATATTGAAGGGTGTAATCTTCAAATACCAGCAATCAAATCGAATTATTCTGCTTTACACACACCTTGGATCACAAAAGAAGTAATCTCTGCTATAAAAAACAAAAAAAAACTTTATTATAGAAGCAAAAACCCAAACTGGCGTCTGGACACTAAACTATACAATATTAGCTGCAATAAAGTAAAACAAACTCTAACTCATTCTATTGCTCAATATGAAAAATCTATATCCGAAAAAGCCAAGACAAATCCAAAACTTATATATAGGTATATAAACATGAGACTTAAAGTTAAAAATCAAATAAGGTCTATGAAAGAGTCAAATGGAAACATTACTTCTAATGAAAGCCATATAGCTACGATCCTTAACAATTACTTTTCATCTGTTTTTACTCCTTTAAATTTGAGTCAATCGCTGCCAACATTCGAAAAGCGCACATTTTCCGTGATTGATGAGACGTCAGTCTTAAATAGACTTAATGAGAACTACAAACAAGTGTTACTTTCAAACCTAAACTTGCATAAACCAGCAGGCATAGACGGCATTCACCCACACGTCCTTAACAAATGTTCTTCATCTCTGAACGTGCCCATTACCTACATATTTATAAAATCTATTTGTGAAGGTCGAGTCCCAGCCGCGTGGCTGGAAGCTAACATAACACCGCTTCACAAGAAAGGATCTAAACTTGATGCATCAAACTACAGACCGATTTCCCTAACTTCTGCCTGCTGCAAAATCCTAGAGCGTATTGTAAAAGATTGTTTAACCGAGTATCTAAGTGCAAATAATCTTTTATCTCAAAATCAGCACGGGTTTGTTCCAAAAAAATCATGCATTACCAATTTATTGGAAACTATCGATCAGATCTCACACTCAATGGCAAAAAGCTATAGTGTAGATGTTTTATATTTAGATTATGAAAAAGCGTTTGACACACCTCCTCATGATCTGATGCTCCACAAACTTTCTGGTTATGGTATCTCTAATATGCTTCTTAATTGGATAAATTCTTTTCTTTCTAAAAGAACACAACGAGTTGTCATGGGTTCCACCATTTCAGAGTCGTTACCAGTCACCAGTGGTGTCCCTCAAGGATCTGTTCTAGGACCACTTTTATTCATCTTATACATTAATGACATAACAGACCTAGTTAGCAATCCAATGAAGTTATACGCTGATGACAGTAAAGTTATTTCCACAAATTCTACACCTGAGAGCCCAGCTCTGCTCCAGATGGATATAAATCACATTGTGTCTTGGACTCTAACCTGGCGCTTACGACTTAATTACAAAAAGTGCCTTATCTTACACTTTAACAAAAGCAAAAATCTTAACCACCAATACTATATCTTGACTCAGCAAGGGAAGCAGCTTCTTGACTCCTCGCACAGTGAAAAAGATCTTGGGATTTGCATTTCACACAACCTCAAATGGGATACACACGTTGAAAAAATATCATCAAAAGCTAACTCTGTTCTCGGTCAACTAAAGAAATCATTTATTTATAAAAATGCACAAGTTTGGAAGAGGCTCTACACATCGCTGGTCAGACCTCACCTTGAGTATGCTGCTCCTGTGTGGAATTATCTTTCTGCACACAACGTTAAAAAAATTGAAAAAGTCCAAAATCGTGCCACCAAAGCAATTCCATCTCTCAAAGCCTTATCCAGTGAAGCCAGATTAGCACACCTTCATCTTACCTCACTAAATGAAAGACGCAATCGAGGTGATTTAATCTACAACTTCAAGTTTATAAATAATTTAGAAAATATTTATTGGATTAACCCACAAATCGGCTATCCATCTGTGCGAATAACTAGAGGACACTCTCATCGTCAATGCAAAGAGTTTTTTAACGCTTCTGACCTCAATAACAATATGCGTGCTGTTTCAACTAGACTCAATTTCTTCCCTAACAGAGTAGTAAACCGATGGAATTCACTCCCACAAACTGTAATTGACTCTCGTCATCTCAATGAATTTAAAAATCGTTTAGACAAACACTGTAGCCAACACTAGTATTTAAGTTAATATACCGAATTGCTGCTACAGCTCATTGTCTACTGGCAAAGAGCTAAAGGGTTGCTACCCCTTTCAAGCGACATTTTATTGTTCGCCGCAGCTTATCATTATTATTATTATTATTATTATTATATGGTTTAGTTCAGTTCGAGACTATATCGAGAGTGTTGTGATTCCTGAAATAAAATTATAATAGTTTATCTATTTTGCTTGACTAATAATATTAATTACAGTATTTTAAGAAAGTGATATAATGGCAAGTTTCAACAAAACTAATTTTGTTTGGAAATATAGGTGACAACAAAATATCTTTTCATTCATACACTGTATTAAAGAAAATTTAAAATGGCTGCAATCGTTAAGTCAACACGCAGTTCTACAGCAAAATGGTTAATTGGTCAACCAATATCAATGCTTTCCCATCTTAAGCTTCCAACGATTTTGTAAGTATTAAAATGTTTTTTCTTCCACCATGAGGTGAAAGGATTGACTATACATGAAAGTTCGGTCACAGTTATCAAATCAACTTGTGAAATTTGGGAAAAAGCTAAAATTCCTACAATTGGAAAAGATAATGCAGTTACAAGGCTTGAAAAATTTCATAAAGAATATACGGATCTAATAAAAGACAGAAATAAGAAATCAGCTGTTGTTAGAAGCAAAGTAACAACTTTGAAAAGAGAATTATGAAACTTTTTGATATTGCGCTAACTAATGTTTTTGATTTAATAAAAATTGCTGAAAATTGCGATTTCCTCATAGATCAACGAGATGATAGAAACATGGTCTTGGGTTCCATTGATAAAGATGATGCAGAGAAAGAAGAAATTAATGTTTGCAGACAAATAAGTTTGGATAAACGTTTGCAAAAAGAAGCGTTAAGGAAACAACGCTCAGAAGAAGTAGTTGTTCTTGAAAATTCAACTTCGCCTTCAAGTTCTGCTAGTAGCGATCATGATGATATCGTAGTTTTGAAAGGAAAAGATGATGTTGCAGAAAGCTCCGGTCTGAAAAGGAAGCGTTCTATATCTCTTTATCTGTTACTACTTTTCATAGGGCAAGAACTAATTATCGTGAAACTCATTGCAATGAAACGAAAGAAAATTTCAAACCGGATGTACCTCTTGTAGTTCATTGGGATGGAAAAATGATGGCAGACATCGATGGAAGTGGAAATGTTGAGCGTTTGTCAGTTTTAGTAACAGGGCGTGGTGTTGAAAAACTTCTGGGAGTGCCAAAACTTCCTGATTCAAAAGGAGAAGCCATTGCTACTACAGTTGTAGCCTCCCTCCATGAATGGGACGCTTCGAATCTTATTAATAATCTCTGTGGCATGTCGTTTGATACCACAGCTAGCAATACAGGATCTGAGAAAGGTGCTTGTAATTTACTTGAAGAAAAATTAGGAAAAGAATTATTGAATTTATGTCGTCAATGTCGTCATCACAATACTGAAATTGTTGCAGGATCTGTGTTTAAAATTTATTTTCCAACAACGTCCGGACCAGATGTTGCTATTTTCAAACGATTTAAACAAGCCTGGAAGAATATCAAGAAAGATGATTTTAGCCCAACAGTGCAAGATGAAGAAGCTGAAAGATATCTCTCAAACGTCTCGATTGAAAAAAAATCGTCTATAATTAATTTCTTAAAAAAATGTTTGCAAGACTCACAACCACAAGATGATTATAAAGAACTTCTTGAATTATGTCTAATATATTTAGGAGAGCAACCTCCAAGTGAAATAAGATTTAAAGCACCTGGAGCCTTCCATCATGCTCGTTGGATGGCAAAACTTATTTATTCAATTAAAATATGGTTATTTAGAGATCAGTTTAAAATGGTGCAACATGAATTAAACGCAAAAAGAGATATTAGCATGTTTGCTGCGTTAATATATGTTCGACAGTGGTTTATTGCACCACTCAGTGCCTCGGCCCCATTTAATGATTTAGATTTTCTAAAAAATATTGAGGAATATCGTGAAATGAATGAAAATATAGCGACCGCTGCAACCAAGGCAATGAAGCGGCATCTATGGTATTTAAGTGAAGAACTTATATCTTTGGCCTTTTTTAGTGATGATGTAGAGATTGAAGTTAAAAGAAAAATGATAACTGCCCTTCAGCGTCAATGCGTAGACAATAATAGGTTATCAAAGAAATTAGCAGTTATTACAAATGTAATGAGTAAATCCCTTGAGGAATTTGTAACGTGTAAATCACATTCATTTTTTAATTTCATAAATATTGACATTTCCTTTCTTGAAGAAGATCCTTCAAACTGGAAAAACAATGAGTCGTATGCCGACTCTAAAGAAGTAGTGAAGTCTCTTAAAGTTGTTAATGATTGCGCCGAAAGAGGGCTAAAGTTAGTACAAGACTTTAATGCTGTCTTAACAAAAGATGAAGAGCAGCAAAAGTATGTGCTAAATTTAGATGCAGAAAACAGGGCTGTCTTACCAGATGCAAAAAAATCAACATTGAGTGCTAAACAAACCAGGCGACAATGAGCAGCTGTTGTTGTTTAATGTTGTTTAATGTTGTTTAATAAAAATTATTATGTCTAATAAGAGCTTTATTTTCGTTTTTATTTTATTAAAATCGAACGGTAAATAACCGAAATGTGTACAGAAAACGAAGGTCAATATTTTACTGAACTTTTGAAAATTCCAATTTTAGAGGGGTATAAAGATCGCCCCAGCGCGAGCTCTAAATATTAACCGATTTGGCTGATTTTTTTGGTACAATGTTTTCTTTCATAAATGAACACATTTAGACGTTAGGAATAACAAAAAGTAAAAAAAAGTTCTTTAGGATCACCCTAATATCTATATATATATATATATATATATATATATATATATATATATATATATATATATATATATATATATATATATATATAAAATATAGGTACGCGGAAATCGCAGTTTACGGAACGATTTTTATGCTAAAATTTTGGTTCTTGTTTTTTTGACTCTTTTTTAGGCAGCATGGGGCAGACGTATTTTTGAAGAGTTTTTTTTTAGAAACATATATACACATAGATACTTTTTTAAAAGAAGAGGAGCTAATCTTGATTTTTTCAAGACTTTTATGTATGGTCATTAAACTTTTTTATGGATTATTTTGCTCTTGAATATTCGGTTGATGTTCACACATTTAATTGTAGTCAAAGAAATGTCAATCCCCCTTTTTTTATTATTAAAAAAGTTTTCCAGATGCATTTCCTGTTCACTTGCCAAATTTCAACGAAAGAAAAATACCAGAAAATAGTTTAATTTGTGTTAGATTAAGTTTACCACTTTTTTTAGGTAGCCCTAGGCAAACGTTATTTTATGGTGATTCCTATTAGAAGCATATATGAGCCTAGACTATTTTTAAAGGACGAAAGGTTAATCTTGATTTTTTTATGACTATAACGGATGGTTAGCATACTTTTTTATGGATTATTTTTTCGAAAATTTTGCATGAAAATTTGGTTGATGTTCACACATAGAATTGTAGTCGTGGAAATGTCAATTCCCCTTTTTTTAGAATTAAAATAATTTTCTACATGCATTTCCTATTTACGTGCCAAGTTTCAACGAAAAAAAAATACCAGAAAATAGTTTAGTTAGTGTGGAACTTTTAGTACCTAAATTCGTTTTTTTGTCGTTATTTTCTTCGGTTTGCAAAATACGGGAGCGGATAAGGGGGGCCGACTCTGAAAAAAATTATTGCAATTTTGTATTATGTTTACTTTTATTATTAGATTAAAATTGCAAAATATAGAAAAAAGTTTCTCTAGTAGATAGCTAGTTAATTTCTTTTATTTCATAGTAATATTATAGTTAACTTATGTTTGAAACAAAATATAATGATAAATATAATGATAAATGTAAAAATATAATGATAATTGTAAAAACTTATTGTTTTTTTATGTTACATATTTATAATTTACATAAATTAAGTTATATTTATCATATGATTTAAAAATAAATCCAGATTAAAACTGTTGTCTTTTAATTGATTGTAAACTGTTAGTATCAGTTGACAAAAATTATTAAGACAACACATATAAATAAGTATACACATCACATTTCTTTATTAGTTTATTCTTAACAAAAAACTTGTTAGTATTTTAAAAATATAATAAATAATATTATTATTATTGTCTTTTATCATTTTCTGATTGTATACTTCTTCGTCTGTGGATTATTGTTTTAGTAATTATACAAGCATACCTAATGTTTATTTTTTGTTTAGATCCTACACGATTTTTTGTGGATTTTTTACGATTTCGTAAGTATAAATCACATAAATTTTAGGTTTATTTATAAAAGAAACAAGTCTGATTGGATGATTGATACTTTTGTTACTTACTGTTGAAAATTTAAAAGTATTTTGTGTTATTGTACAAATTTTTTGTTATCTTTTGTTGAATCTACACATCCTAATACTGGTAAGTTTAACATATCTTTTGGTAACAATTATATAATTAGTAAGTACATATTAATCTGTGAATAGATTTCAAAGATTAACAATTTATAAGTCATCAATTACAGTATTTATTTTTTATTACAACTTTTAAACTTTAGTTCCATTTTCGTCTGCAACGCGTTTTAAGTCTAACAATTATTACTTTTTAATATATGTATATATTTTCAACAATTAAAACATGTATTTTTTATTGCAACTTGTTAACTTAAGTTCAATCTTCGTCTGCAACGCACTGTAAGTTTAACAATTATTACTTTTTAATATTTATATATTATTTCAACGTTTGAAACAGATACTTTTTATTGCAACTTTTTTAACTTTAGTTCCATCTTCATTTGTAACGTGTTTAAAAAATATTTTTATTGTACACTATAAAATCTTGTTCATATATGTTGTTATTTCTCGTCAATTGCAATATTTATTTTTTATTACACTTTTTTAACTTTAGTTCCATCTTCAGTGGCTGCTACGATTAGTAAGTTTAAAAACTTTTAATTTTCAATATGTTTATGCATTTCTTATTAACTGTAGATTTTACCTTTAGCTCAATGTGCACAACCTTCTGCTGGTAAATTTATGATTTAGAAATGGTTCTGAATGATTATTGAATTCGTAATATTTTTATTTACATACACTAATTAATACATTTGTTAACATTTTCTATTATTGAATAATTAGCTCATTTTAATTTTTCAGCCTATCACTTTCACTTTTCTTTTTATTTACCAATAACGGTGAATCAATTGCTAATACTGTTACACTAGTAAATAAGTTATTTGCTTAAAAACTAGTAAACATAAACTCTATAATGTTATTATCTTTGCAAAAAAATGGACTACAAATTATGTAAAGGATAGTTCTAAATTTATTTTATTTTGTA
>NC_088934.1:34645000-34750000 GCF_038396675.1 Hydra vulgaris
AAAAAGAGGCTATATAGCAGACGATCTCTGCCCACAATGTATGTAGAAATCAGAAAACATACAACACATGATGTTTAAATGTGAAAAAGTTCAACCTTTAGAAAAATACACTTTAGCCCTCATTCATAAAGTATACCCATACCATATACCTTATAAAAACATTTTTAAATCACTTCTTTTCTTTTCATCAAATTTTTTAAATAAATTTTATATTAGAAAACTAATAACTAACGAACTATTATACATAATATATTGCAATAGAATGTGGTCGTTCCACGACAAGAAAATTTACCCCAGAAGGATGCTCATGCTGGAATTCCAAGGCAAAATTAAAAGAACTTTATCAGAAGAATTCCAAATTTCAATAATTATTAATAAAACAAATTTCTTTTCTACAAGAATGCAGAAATATCTGGAGCGGATAAAATAATATTAATCAAGAAATTAATAACAAAGTTCTTATAAATTGAAACGCCCAGATATATTTTTATGAAAATTTCTTTTTTTAAAATTTTACTAAATTTTAAAAAAAGAAATTTTCATAAAAATATATTTTACTTAATTTTACTAAAAGTAAAATTAAGTAGTAAAATTAAGTAAAATATATTTTACTTAATTTTACTACTGTAACATTATTAATACCTCTGAAGGACAAACGCCCGAGGAGAATAAACTACAATACAAATTATTAGGATTTTGAATTTAAAAATAAATAAAAATGAGATAAAACACGAACATTAAAGAAAGGTAAAGATTCAGATTATGATCAAAAATAAAGTAAATAACAAGTAAATAATACGAGTGATTACTCCTATTTAAAAGTTTCAGAAGAAGTCTAGTTCGTTGTCAATTATCAAAAGTTTATTTTTTATTTTATTTTTAAATTGATCAAGGGAAGGAATTTTTTTTAACTCATTATCCAATAACGTGTTCCATAATATAGGTCCTCTGATTGCAATTGAGAACTTAGTAGCAGAATAATATGCTTTTGGTTGAATATAATTGCAATTTGAAAATCTTGTTGGGTATAAATGATTTATTTTTTCAAAAAATGAGTTAAATAAAATGGGTGTCATTTTATTATCTACTTTGAACATAAATATAAGAATATGATATAAACTGAAATACGTTAAGTATTTTGAATTTATTAAAAAAAATTTAGTGTGGAAGAAGCGATCCACATTTCCAATAACTCTTACAGCGTGTTTTTGTTTAATTAAAAGCTTTTTATTTTTAGATACATTAATGCTGCACCAAGCAACGTTAGCGTAATTTAGATAGCAATGAATAAAAGAAAAATAAATAAATTTCAAACAAGTTTGGTTTAACAACTGTTTGGCTTCATATAAGAGGCCAATATTTTTTGAGATTTTATTATGGATTATACGTATGTGCTCTTTCCACGTTACATTTTCATCTAAAACTACACCTAGAAACAACAAAGAACGCTCTCTTTTGACGTAAGAGTTACTAATAAAAAGTTAAGGAAGTTTTAAGGGAACGTTGTCTTTATCATGAAGAAGATGGAAGAAAGTATATTTTATATTTTTAATATTTATAGACAATTTATTCGATATAAACCATTCGCTTAGTTTCGTAAGCTCTTTGTTCATTGTTGCAAATAAAATATTAATACCTTTATTAGAATAAAATACATTAGCATCGTCGGCAAATAAAATTGCGTTTAAGATATTGGAAAATTTACTAAAGTCATTTATATAAATGAGAAATAAAAGCTGTCCTAGAATTGATCCTTGGGGGACTCCGCAGTTAATTGTCATTAAATCTGCTTTTTCGCCATCATATAAAATGCATTGATTTCTATTCTTCAAATAACTCTTAAACCAATCTAAGTTAGAACTTATGATACCATAGTTTTTAAGTTTGTATAGAAGAATATTATGATCTACGGTACCAAACGCTTTGCTGAGATCAAAAAAGACACCTGAAGTAAGTTTTTGTTCACCAAAAGCTTTAAATATTTCTTGTACAAGATTAATTATTGCACAATCGGTCGAATGACCGGATTTAAAACCAAATTGTTTATTGTAAAGAATATTATTTACATTTAAGAAGGAATAAAGTCTATTATACATTACACGCTCCAAAATTTTGGAAAATCAATTGAGAACTGAGATCGGTCTGTAGTTGGAAACATCAGAAGAATCACCTGTTTTAAAAATTGGTGTAACCTTTGCACTTTTTAGTTTTTCAGGAAAAACTCCATGTTTTAAAGATAAATTAAAAATGTGTAAAAGTGGTATTGTTATATATTTTAGTAAATTAATAACGACATTACTGCTGGCATCATCTAAACCTGAACTTTTGTTAGGTTTTAACATGGATACTGATATTAATAAGGGAATGCTTTGTATTGCATCTTAATGGATCTGAAGTTTCTTGGAGTTCCCTGTTCTTTGAGGTCACTAGATTTAACATCGCACCAACAGCAAGGGTGTTTGCTTGAGTGAGACTGAATGCCACAGATGATATTGGCTAACTTCATGTCACATGCAATAAAGAAAAGCACATCGATTTTCCCAAATAAACTTAAATTTTTTTTGACATTTTCATAAGCTTCTGAAACATTTTCAGCAACAGCAACAAGTAACTGACGCCTGGCACTTGTTTCTTTCCCATGCTCTACAGTCAGAAAGCATTTTCGTCATTTGAGGCTGAACTTGTTTTGACATTTTGACATTCACCATGGGAGATAACACTCAAGCTAAACTTGAGGAAAGATCCTCCACCATCAATATCTAGTTTGATGAGAGGCGGTGAAGTAATTGCTTTAACTCTGAGAGTTGAGTTATAAAAATTCCCTAAACTCTTGTAGTGAATCACCTTAAAGGAAAATAAGAAACATTTGTTTTTACATTTTTAAATAGTAGAAAAAAATTGGTCAAAGCAATAAAAGATTTTAGGAGATACTTCAATACAAGAAAAAAAGCAGAACCAGGTTATACATATTTAATACTAAAAAAACTTGATTCTAACATTAATTTTAAAATTATTTTATAAACTACCAATTAATTTTGAATTTACAATTCTAAAGTAATTTTTACAATATGAAAAAAAGTTTTTATTGTATCCAATATTTGGTCAATCATTTTAAACAAAAACAAAAAAGTAAACCTGTGGGTTTAACAACTACAATATAAAGAGGTTTATATGTGTTTTAAATTCAGAACAATTAGACAAAATGCCTCTAACTATGTGTTTTCAACCCCATATTTTATACAAACTTGGACAAAAAAAAACACTCTTTTTGCAGATAAAGTACACACAAATGTAAAGTTTAACAACCATAGAATCCCATATCCACTAGTCACATGATATTGTTACTAAATTAGTTATTTGATGTAACTTTGAATCTTTAAAAAGCATAAAAACCACAAAAAGCTGTTATATTTCGGGCGTTTTTTCAAAGGCGAGATTCCTACTTTAAAAGCTATATCTTTGCACAGATAAAAGATACCTAGCTTCTATTTTTTTGCGTGAAAGATACATGCCAAGGCTTTATTTTATTAAATTTTGAAACTTCCATAGTCGATCATAAGGTTGGAATAAAAACGTAAAGAATCCGTTGTCTCTTTTTAAAGAGGCTTTTAGTGCCATACCCTATACTTTAGGTCCCTGCACACAAACCACAAGCGTCAAAGAGCTAATTTTTTGTCAGGTTATAGCCAACACATATACGTAAAGAGTTTTTGATATTTTTTAAAAACTCCATAACCCAAAAGTGAAAATAAAAACAAAATAGATTTACAGCGGGGCTCCAAGTGCGATCAGTAGCGCAAAGTGCCATAAAACTTTAAATGTTATTTTCTCCTTTGGCTTTAGATTTTAATTTTTGCATCTGGTGATACCTGAGGCCTTGCATATTAATGTTCCATCGGTCGTTATTTTGGTCCTCAAAATTGAGGTTGGTACCTTATCGGATAGGTGTGCTCTTTTATTTAAACTTGATTTTTTTCAAATTATTTTTTTAATGTGGTTTTTAAATGCTCTAGTTTTTCCTGTAGGCAGTCTATATAATACATGTACAATAACATTTCTTGAGGTTTTGCTAACGATTTCTACGCAGGTACTTATACCTGACCCGCTTATAAAGTGCTAATTAGTGGTTCAATTATTTAAACATCCGTTACATTAAAATAGAAAAAAAAAGTAAAATCTCAATAACACATTAACTTCTCAAGAAAGTATATATATATATATATATATATATATATATATATATATATATATATATATATATATATATATATATATATATATATATATATATATATATATATATATATAGTATGAAATGAATTATGAGTTATAAATTTTTTTAAATGTTGTTAGGGATATCTATAAACTGTAGTTCTATATATGCATGATTATTTTTATCATATTTACTACAAAAAGGATTATTTCTATCAAAACACTTTGAACAATATAGTCTCAATTTAAGAACAAACAGGTCTTCTTCGTTTCCACATGACTCACATTTAGGCTTTTTATATGTCGGCTTTGCTTTCCTCTCTGTTAGAGTTCCGCTTGCCGATTCTAACTTCAACATCTATATATAAAAAAATGCATACATATATAGTGTGGTTATATAACATATAATACAGCACACACACACTTATATATATATATATATAATATAACATATATGTATAATATAATATATAGTGCATATATATAATATGCAGCCTATTGTAACATTTAAAAACTAATAAAAATTTAAAAGTTTGGTTATTTATGTTACATTTAGATTTTTAAAATCTAAATGTAACAAAAGTTACAAAATTAACATAATTAAAAAGTAATTTTTACCATTGTAAGATTAGATAATGAACTTTTTCTCAAGAATATATTTCTGTATTAAAGAAATCTTTTCTCGTTATAAAAACATATTTTTTAATTTTATGTGCCCCGAGAAGTCTCAACGGACAAATTACAGAGCGGAAAAGCATTTGAAAGGAAGTTCACGCTTCTTTCCTTACCGATGTTATAAAGCTCGCTCAGGGGTTGTTTTAATCCACCGCTATGCTTAAACAAGTGCTTTTAAGACTTAAATCTCACTCGCCAAAACCTTGCTTGGGCACTTTTGACTTTGCAAGTCATTAAATTAAAAAATTATGCTATACTTTTTGAATGGTTTAAATTGTGCGCTGTATTTTTCAACCAAAAATGCACACACAAATCCCAAGTGGGATTTGTGTGTGTGTGTGTGTGTGTGTGTGTGTGTGTGTGTGTGTGTGTGTGTGTGTGTGTGTGTGTGTGTGTGTGTGTGTTATAAGTATTATACCAAGCAAATTAATTTATTATTATTTTACTGAACATTTGGATCAAATGTGTTTTCCAATGTCTTTTTTAGATAAATTGTTATTATCTAACACAGCTAGTGCATTTATAACATGTACCTTTTATATAGATGATTCAAAATGCAATCTTTATACATAAAAATCTTCCTATATTTAAAATTTATATATATGCAA
The DNA here is from genome assembly GCF_038396675.1 of Hydra vulgaris. NCBI lineage: Eukaryota > Metazoa > Cnidaria > Hydrozoa > Anthoathecata > Hydridae > Hydra > Hydra vulgaris. The sequence goes on from NC_088934.1 coordinate 34,650,496, forward strand.
TCAGAGGCAGTTGTACGAACAAAATGAGGGGGAAAGGGGAGGGTGAATCCCTTAAAAGTAACGATTGGTTTCTTAAATTAATAAAAAATAAAAAAGATCCTTAAAAACTAAAATTCACTCAGCTGAATTTTGTCAAATACCCGACTAGCCTACTAAACTCGTCAAAAAAACGACTGACTTGAAAATAACCTTTTTTGTGGGGTTGGAACACCCTATTCCCCACACACCTTTTCCCTAAATTCGCCTTTGTATGCAATCTTTACACATAAAAAGTCTTTGTTTCTTTAAAACACCCAACAAAAATAATTCAAAATAAAACTAGTTAATCTAAAAAAAAATTTATTCTCTGTATTTTGTGAATATTTTACATCGTAGTTGAGAGAAGTAAAAGCTAGAATTATGTTGTACACAATCTCAAAAGACAAGTTAACTTTGAAAACATCTACTTTTTGTTGTTTAACAAAAGTAACAAGTAAAAGTAACATATGACAATTTAAGCGTTTTTATTACTTTTAAAAAAATTACACGAATCTTTGGTTGATAATTATGATTATAAAAATTTTAAAGGAAGTATATTTTTCGCTTGTGGTTCTTTATAATTTTATATTTTTTGTTGAAACATTTAAAAACAACCCAATGGCTACGATGATAAAACCCAATACTATGATGATAAAACGCGTGTTTTTGAAAATATTCCGAAATAGCAGAAATATTCTTGTATAGCGTGTATTATTTATGAAAACATTTATAAAATAATAAATTTAAAAAAAAAAAAAATTTATAATAATGAATCACAAGTTAGGATAAACTTAAAATTTGACTTTGATATATATATATTCGATCTCAGACAACTGATTGTATTTTTTAAAAAATCTTTAAAGATAATCTTTTAAATTTTTTATTTATCAAATTTACAGTGTTAATTAATAGTAGCGACCCTTTCTCTCATTAGCTGTATGTTTTTGATGCTGAAGTTTTGACTTTGGTGATCATAGCGGACAGCAGAATAGAGATTTTCCCTCTACCGGCAACGCCGGGGACGATTCGAACTTTTTTGCTAAGGACGTAATATCTGTCCACTATTTCTTTGAAAACATAAAAATATTCGAAAATGCAAGTGGTTCAGTAATCAACGCCTCAAAAACCAAGGGTCTTGCTCTTGGGGGTTTTGATCCTAAAATAGACAGAAAATTGGATAACATATAGTGGAACCACGACACCGGTTTTAAAATTTTAGGTGTTACCTTTTATACCAGACTAAGCAATACTACCAATTTCAACTGGCAAGTAGCTCTTAACAAAGTAGAGAAAAAGCTCAAGTTTCTGGGACTGCGTATTTTGTATCGAAAAGACTATTTTGATTAATACGCTAGCAATGTCAAAAGTGTGGCTTCTAGAAAACGTGTTACCCACTCCTGATTGGGTAATCGAGCGTTTGCATAGAGCTTGAAATATTATCACGTACATTTATATTATACCAAAGCAACAAGTGTAAAGCAACAAATCCTGATAGCACTTGCAAAAAACACTTCAGAGAGCTACCATAATGTGAAGGCTTTTTTGAATCTCATTCAAGTTCAATTAGAATGTCAGAAAGATTCTTTCATCATTTCTTGCGATCTCAAGCAAACATTTTATGTGGAATGCAGTCTCATAGCAGCAAGCATCCATGTTGTTGGTGTGATGCCTCATCACCAAATCTCTAAAACTGCGGCCACCTGAGAACTTTTGATGAGATCAGAAAACAACATTCCGAATTCATCAGAGCAGGAGGAGATTTTAGAAAATCAAAGGACTTCATAAATGTTGTTCAAATGCCAATACTCAAGTTTCCAGATAACAAGCTCGTCCTTGAGGCTATCCCACCCATGGAGCTTCATTTGCTACTTGGTGTGGTAAATCACTTGATCAAAACTCTTTGTGATCGATGGCCCAAAGCCAAGGAATGGCACTCATCACTTCACATTCCATGGTGATTATTTCAATGGGAATGACTGCATGAAGCTCTTGAGAGGTGTGAGCAAACTCCAATTGCTTTCAGAAAAGAAAAATTTTGCTCAAGCTCATGGCTTCATTTAAACACTTACGCTATTCAAGGATGTTGTGACTTCTTGCTTTGGCCAGAAATTGGACCCCTACTACTTATCCAAGATTGCTCAATTCCAACAGAGCTACATTAAACTTACGATTTCAGTTACACCTAAAGCGCATGCAGTGTATTTCCATGTGCCTCAGTTCATCAAGACGAAAAAAATGGGATTGGGTCACCTCAGTGAGCAGGCAACAGAAGCCTTGCACTCGAACTTAAAGGTTCATTGGAATAGGCACAAACGAGGTTCTTCCCACCCTGATTATACCAAGCATCTCCTGAAATGTGTAACTGAGTATAATAGCAAGAAAATCTAAACTCTGCACTAGAAAGAATATTTACATAATTTATTTCAGAAAAAAAAGTTTGAAACGTTTGCTTTCCCATGTGTCTTTCTTTGAAGAGTATTCTAATCAATTATCAGAAAGAAATTTGTTATTTAATTCGTAAGTGAAGTCTTGAAGAAAATAAATGAATAAAAATAAAAAGTCTTTATTTTTACAGATCTAGATGTTTTGTTTTATAAAAATTTCACGAAAACAAATATTTTGGTCTTAAAAGCTATCCGTAGCGTATATATACGCTACGGATAGCTTTTAAGACCAAAATATTTGGTTTTTATTAATTATTTTTTATAGGGTATTTCATTGGTATTAGGACCCCAAATCTACAAATACGTGGTTTTTCATTAATTATTTTTTCTTTACAAAAATAATTAATGAAAAACCACGGTTTGTAGATTTGGGGTCCTAATACCAATGAAATACCCTATGAAAATCCTTTTAGGTGGTAATTGTGTATACTAATTGTAGTACAAAATGAGTAATATAAAATCCTACATTAAAATCCAACGGACTTATTTGACAATCAAGTTTTTATCCAAAAGTGCTCCTTTATATACGTATATGGATAAAAAAAAAACTTAAATGTTAAATAAGCCCGTTGGATTTTAATGCAGGATTTCGAAATGACTCATTTTGTGCTACAATTAGTATACACAATTACCACCTAAAAAGATTTTCATAGGGTATTTCATTTATATTAGGACCCCAAATTTACAAACCGTGTGTCAATATGAAAAACAAAACATTTAAAGAAAAATTATATTTGATGGAAAAATTGAAAAATTATTTACAAATTAGTTACTCATGCTAACACAATAAAATAAACAAAACAAACATAAAAATTAAATTAGTAACATTTTTAAATATGGAAAAATTACTTTGATAGTTTAAAAATGGTAAAAGATTAATACCGTCCAACAAATTGATACAGAAATACGTCCAACAAATTAATACAACCGATTAATACAGTCCAACAAAATCTGTAGAGTAGTCTTAGATCATCTGTACACTTTTGTTCAAGATCATCTGTATTTTTCTTTTACTCTAATAACATCTTTCCCATATCATCTGAAAATTCAACGACCCCTAACAACATCTTTAAAAAGATGTTACTACATCTGGTATTTTTTCTCGAAGTCCAATAACATCTGGAAAAACTTTCTCCAGATATAATTACATCTGAAAAAATTTCTATATGTAACTACATCTGCATAAAATAATGCATTATTAGTTAATATTTTTTTCCTGATGCAGTTACATCTGAACAAATTTCTATATGCAATAACATCTGATTAAAATAATGCATTATTAGTTGATTCATCTTAAAAATAACTTCATTTAAAATCTAAAGATTTAGTTGCACAGATATTTTTACACTTTGATAATTTAAAAGATGTCATTACATCTGTAAAATCCACAGATGTTATTAGACTTTTAAAATTTAAAAGATGTAATTACATCTGAAGAATCCACATTTATAGTTCCACTGATGTTATTACAATTTAAAAGATGTAACTACATCTTTAATATTCATTTAGTATTTGCACAGATGTTATTAAACATCAATAAAAATTCAGATCTTGTTGGACAGATGTTATCAGATATCAATGAAATTTCAGATGTTGTTGGACAGATATTATTATACCTTATTATATTTACAGATGCTGTTGGACTGATGTTATTAGTCATGGTAAAAACTGATGTTGTTACCCTGACCCTTAAAAATTACTATTGAATAATTTTTAAGGGACAGGATGTTCGTGACTATTTCATATAATTTTTCTATTTTTTTGAAATTTTAACTTTTATATTATTTATTGATTTTATTTTAAGGTGTTCGTTCTTGATATACAAAGATGTCAAATGGACATGTTTGTAAAAGGTTTTTATTTTTATTTTTTTCATGTTAATCATGTATTTTATTATGAGAACGTCAGTAAGGCAAGTAGCCGGATGACGTAATAAACTTCAATATAACAACAACAACAAAAATCTTATATTATTGCTCATTTTAACTACTATCCGTTTTCTCTAAGCTATCTTTATAACTCGAATTCTTCTGAATTTCACTCTATTATCTTTCTTTCTTCTTAAAATCACTCTTGGTCTGCAAAGCGAATTATGATGTTCTTATGTGAGCTGAAGAAGTCTTCTCGGGCCTCGGGTATGTGGCTTCTTTATGCGCTCAACAAACATTATTCATCGGGCCTTGATGCGTAAAGCCGCTGCCGGCATTCCGATGCTGGTCCACAGTAAAACCAAATGTGGCTTGCCGCTATTGCAAAAACGCTAAAGGCCTGCTATGCTATTTTTTGTTGGCTTGGCGCCGCCGTCTGAAGAGCGGCAAAACGCTTAGTTGTCAAAGCGTTTTTAAAATGGCATACCACCAGCATCGGTAAGTACATTGCGGTACGCTGTAGTTAGAAGCAACCAATGATATATTATATTACTAGATGCAGGATTTTATTAGACAAAAAGTGAAGCCGCACCGCCATTTGTAATAAGGGCAAAAGCTGAAACCGACGTGTGGAATAAGAGTGAAAAAATGCAAGTTCTTGCATCAAAAGTTCTTAATAAACAAAAAGTAATTCAAAAACACGTTTTAATAATTATAAAACATTTATTAAAGTTTTTTTATGAGCCTAGATTTATTAAAAAGTTGTATAATTATAATTATCAATAATACTTTAAAAGCATCTATCGTTTCACTTTTCTATTCAAAGCTTTAGTTTTATTTAGTTGCCTTTATAGAAGGCCTAGATTTATTCTCGGTGAAAAAAGCCCAGTTAAAATCTTAAAGAATATAAATCAAAAACCGAATATTATTAAAATAGTTAGAAACCTGTCAAAAAGTTTTTAAAGTTACAAATATTTAAAGAAAAAAAAAAAAAGAGCTTGTCACAATCATAAAAACAGTCACAAAAATTTTTAAGAAGTGTACATGTTTTTCAGATGTTTCAAAACTTAATAAAAATTTATACAAACCTTTAAACAAAAAAAGTTTGTTTGTTGTCTTAGGCCAAGTGTAGACTTTTTTAAACTTTCAGTGTACACCTGTGCATACCGAGCAAGTCTCATTAAAATAAATACTACATATTTTTTTAATGAGTTGGGTAGAGTGAAGATCTTCAAATATATTTGAGGTTTCAACATCGTGCTTATTTTAGGACTTAAATGGAGCTAATGATGTTAAAGTTCGATTAACAGTATACTTCAACTTAACTTTAATCTTATTGGAAGAAGTAATTTTTAATTATCATTAGCATCATAACCACATAAAAATACTTTAAAAACTTTTTCACATACACTAACAATATTGAAAACATCAAATGATGGAGAAACTAATCCTCCTCTATTTTTAATATTTATTAGTGATCTATATGACACAACACAAGTATGATCTTGCACATGTGATTGTTAGAGCAGCAGAACAAACAATGCATGGTATTTTTTGTCACATTTTAGTAACAATGTAATCAGAAATATATCCAAGGATTGCTTCTTTATAGATTGAGTTTGAACTTTCTAATACAAAATTTACATCTTTGAAACTCTTATCTAAAGTAGCATCTGCTACTTCAATTGGACTGCTGTGCTTCTTCCATTTTAATGAAAATATTAAACCAACTGAACTTGTATCTAACACTTGACAATTAGAATATTTTGATCCAATGATTGAGTTCCGAAGGAAAATTCTTTTTAATGAAGATTTAAACTGAACAACATTGGAATTATTGTTAAAACCATTTTTACCACGAATGCATGCAAAAAGTAACTCTAGATGGTCCTGAGAGAATTTGTAGGTTAAAATATATTTAAAAGGATTTCCCCTTGAAGTTAATAGTTCAGTAGCTAAATATTTTGTCCTTTTTGCTGCTGCAATTAATCCCAAAACAAAAGTTTTTCGTCTATGCTTTAACAATGAAGTACCATTCACATCTTTTAAACTAGTTAAATAGGTGATACAATCATAAAAATAATTTACCCAATTTGGTTGACTAGATAGAGATAATGGTTTTTTGAACAATTTTCCATAAGGACTTCTTTAAATTCAACACATCAATTCTAAAAGTTTGTTTGCAAATTTTAATCCTTTTTATTCTTGTATATCGTGCAAAGCTTTTATATAGCTCCATTTTATATGATTTCCATCTCTGTCTACAAATATCTCAATATCATTTAAAAGATTTTTTGCTAATTTTAGTGGCAAGGATCTAGAATAAAATATATTGGATGAAATAAAGTCATCATATAAAAAATTTGGCTTGATATCATTTGGTTCTTTACCAAACTGTGCTCCTAATTGTAAAGCAGAATTAAAATTAGTCTTAGCACCATCACAAGTAATGCTATGAACATCAATATCATAACAGAAAGACATATCCAAAATCTTTTAAATAAAACAAGTTAAATTGGATGCTTTTATTTTATTGCAAAAAATATATCCAATTGGTGTCTACCAGTGTCCCTTAGGACCAGCAAACATAAAAACTAAAGCTTCTGTAGCTATGGTATCTGGATCACAAGCTGAAATATCTTTGCCATGATCTACAAATCCAATATATTGCCCCATAGTTTTATCAAACAAGACACTTGATTTTATGGAAATAGAATCTATTAGCAGAGCACAATGCTTGTAGTTACTATCAGATCTTGATTTCTCTTGTTGAAAAGAAAATAAATCACAAAACACACCAGGCTCACAGTTTACAGAGGAAGTTCAGTTGGCTATTGAACTTACAGCTGGAAGAGATAGTGCTGGTCAAAGAAAATTATAAGCACGTGGAAAGTAAAAATGCAAAGTTAATAAAATTTTTTTACTTCATCTGAGTAGCGGTGACCTTTAGGTATTTAGGTATAACGTTTTTATTATTGAACTGGTTTTTGAAAAGATCAAGGGATAAACCTAAAAAGTTCTGTTTAAGTGTAGTAAAAGCATCAGCTGTAAGTAAATTTTTATTTTCAGCATGTGTTAATACATTTTTTAAGTCTTTATTTTTTGGTCCCTTCTTCGTAATTTTTGTTACAAAACCTTAAATTTCTTTTTTAAACTTTCTTTGGTTGGTGACACTGCTGTAGAAGTAGTTAATCGTAGAAGTCATTAACAAAAAACGAAGAAGTAGCACACGTAGACTGTTGTTAAAAGTTTTTTAACAATTAACTCATCGTCGACAATTTCAGGAATGGAAGAAGAGTTATTTATGAAAAGAAGTGGGTGAAAAGTTGGATATTTTCTTTTCAAGTTCTTTTTTTTTTTTCAGTTGAAAAAACAAAAATTGAAGGAACAGCATTAATCTTTAGGTGAGATCTTGGAAGATTTGCACAAAAGTTATATTCGGTCGGTAAAAAATGATCGCTGCAAAGAACTGCGATCTTTGATGGAGTAAACTTCTTACGTTTTAATGCGATTTTCCACTTTTTGCAATATTCTTGGTTATGAAGTGGAAACTTATGAAAGGATATGTAACTTTTTTTCATGTATCTATTTGAGCAACCATAAGCAGCACAGGAGTTCACTATCTTACTATTGAAAATCTTTAAAATACAAAATTCGCTTTATATACTACTAGTATATACTACGCTTTATATACTACTAGTAACGTTTTATTACCATATTATATCACTTGCTGTCTAACTGCAATCTAAAAAGTGAAGCCGCTTTTTGCCCTTTTTACAATTGGCGGACTAAATTTGTAAACAAATAAAACTTAACGTTAAAATTAAACATCTAGTAATACTAGATGTTTAATCTAGTAATACTTTATTTGTTTACAAATTTAATCCGCCATTTGTAAAAAGGGCAAAAAGCGGATTCACTTTTTAGATTGCAGTTAAACAGCAAGTGATATAATATGGTAATGGGACGTTAGAGCGAAAAGTTTAACAGCGATAGAACGTGAAAGTGAAAAGTGTAAAAGCGAAAGAACGTTAAAGAAAAAAGTTTAAAAGCGAAAGCGAAAAGTCAGAAAATCAAAATCCGGTAAAAATAGTATAAGTTATCAATAGCAGAAATGGATTGTTTAATTAAGTTTATTGAAACTGGAAAAAAAACAGTATATGCTATTTTTCTAGAAAATATTTTCAGAAAAGATTCTTCGCGTAATGATAAAGATTATTGAAGATGTACTTTGAATAGGATTGGTTGCAAAGCGAGAATTACCACATTTAATGGGTTATACTTGATGTCTTCATTAGAGATGCTGTTAAAAAATCTCCAACAAAACCTATGCAAAAGTTAAGTTTAATCATTTTTCTTTATGTAAAAATAATAGTTAATAAAAAATAAAAATTTATATAATTTTAATGTTACATTTGTTACATGTTTGATTATAGCTATATATATATATATATATATATATATATATATACTCCTTCTTTTTAGATTTTTAAGGAAAACAGAAAAATTATGCTTGATGATGCTTGCGGCTCAAGTTTAGATTTACGTCAAGAAATTGTAGCAAATTTCCCACGTTATCAAGCTACAAAAGAAATTATCAAAAAGGGAGAAAGAGAAGTAGTTTCACCTCAACCAACTGATAGAAAAGATTTAATTCTTGAGTTAGAATAGGAATTGACTTCCAACAGTAATATTTTTTTATTGAAAAATAATGGATCTGATGATAAAATTCTTATATTTGGAACTGTAGTTTTTCTTGAACGCTTATGTTGTTTAAAAACATTTAAATCATCACCAGATTTGTTTGCTCAACTTTATACAATTCATTGCTTTATGTCCGATGAGATGTTTTCTGTATTGTACTGTTTGTTGCCGGATAAAAAGACAATAACTTATGTGAGGTTGTTTAACCTAATAAAAGAAATAATTATGGGTAAGTACTTGTAAATTTTATTTCATTATTGTGGAGGCATTACGGTCAGGCATTATAGGTCAGGTCGGGTTATCCTGCTGCTAGTAACATGTAACCCAGTACAATCTGCTTCATGTCCTGCTGCCTTGTAGGATACACCTTTTTAGGCAAAGGCTAGGAGGCGCAAACTCTGACTTAAAACATCCCCTGCCTTGGGCTCTTGGTTGAGTAAAGGCTAGAGATGGTGTCTCAATAAAAATACTCATCTTAGGCAGATGTTAAATGCATCTGGCTACTGTCTTGTAGAAGGCCTCCTAAGCAAAGACTTAAGGGGTTAATAGATTCTATTTGTTGACCAGCCTTGCACGCCTTCATCTATTAGGCTGGCGCAGATGTATTTTTAACACATTGTTTCCAGTTTAGGATGTTGAATGCTGGATTTTCTTGACTCAATGCATGGGTTTTGCTAGTGTCTCTGTTTGTATGACTAGGCAACTCATTATATTATCTCTTAATGAGGGTAAAGCTCTAAATCTCAGTTTTATGGTTCTGAGCCCAGCTGGTAGTCAGGTTTCTCGAACTTTGTGGTAGCTCTCAGAGTGGCTGATTCCATCAACAGCTAAAAAATATCAAAGTATTAACAGTGCCATGTTGCGCATGAATGGTATCCTTGTTTGTACTTTTGGTGTGCATTGCGGAGGCCACATTTAGAGCCCTTTGTTACGGCTTAGGGTTTATTAATAGTAATGAGGCAATTGCTTGGGCTATTAAACAGTGTTCTAAGTACTATCCATGCTTTGAGTCAAGTTCTTCAATCAAATTTTAAAATGAATAAAGTACCAAAAAGTATAAAACACAAAAAACCATCATCATCAGCAAGTTCTCTAAACCTATCATTCACTAATATTCGTGGTCTTCGAAGTAACTTTTCTTCTGTTGAGTCTTATCTCTTGCAAAGTTCACCAGACCTACTTGCTCTTTGTGAGACTAATTTGAGTTCAGCTGTCTCATCTTGTGATCTTAGTGTTGATGGTTATCTTCCTTTAATTCGTAAAGACTCCAATAGTCGCATTTACATTCGTAAGAATTCACCCATTTGTCATGAAACTAGGTTTGAATCCAATGAATATTCTTTTACGTGCCTTCGTTTAGCACCACTTCACTCTAACGCCTTTTTCTTTGTTCTATATCGCTCTCCTTCATCTCAAGACTGCACTCTTTTTGATGTTATTTCTGATCATATTGACCAAGCCCTCTTGCTTTATCCATCAGCTAATATAGCTGTTGTTGGTGACTTTAATGCTCACCACTCTGAGTTGCTTGGCTCTAGTGGCGATGATTCTACGGGCATTAAAGCCCACACTTTTGCCTTTCTCAATCCCTAACTCAAATAGTCAACTTTCCTACTCGCTTTCCAGACAACTCGAATCATCTACCTTCTCTTCTCGACTTATGTCTTGCTTCTGATCCTAGTCAGTGCTCAGTTTCTCCACATTCACCCTTAGGTGCTTTTGATCACAGTTTGATCTCTCAAAAACTAATATCTCATTCTTCTTCATCACCTGAATCCCTCTATTATCGTACCTCTTACAACTACAGTAAAGCTGACTGGGATTCTTACCTTGATTTTCTTCGTGATGGCCCTTGGTTAGAAATCTTTTGTCTTCCTGTCAACAAATGCACATTCATAATGAAATGAATAGACGAATATCTCTGAACATATATGAATTTACTTTAAGTTTAAAGCTACATCAAGCTTTTAATGATGATGAACTTGACGAATTGGAATCAGGTCGACCGGCTAGAAAATCAAAAAAAAAAACTTAAATATTAATAAGGAAGTTCTAAACCTAAGACAGTTTGCAAGAGAAGGGTTATTGTCTTGGATTTAGTTCATAACTATAGCTAGTTATAAATTAAAATTACAAGGATTAGTAATGCATATGTTTCATCTAACATTTATATAATTTTTATCTGATATTAAATTATTAGTGATGTACCAATGAAAAAGGCTGATTGTGGCTAGTGATAGGGTTTAATGTATGTGTATAAAAATAATATATCAATATTAGGTATATAATTTGCATATATAAGTTGTGTCTATGCACCGGCGCCAATTAATTGGCTAAAATGCTCCAGCGTCAATTAATTGGCTGACTAATGCCAATTAATGGCCTTAACTATGGTTTATTAATTGGCCAATAGTTAAACTGATTAATTGGCATTGCCCAATGCATCAACATAAGCTAAAAGGCCAAACCACTTCTGGTGCATAGACAAAACTTATTTATGCAAATTATACACCTAATACTGATATATCACCTTTATATACTTACATTAAACCCTATTAATAGCCACATTCAACCTTTTTTTATTGGTACATCACTAAAAATTATATAAATGATAAAATATGATATATAAGTATAGATTTGATGTTTAAAATATATTTAAGAATTGATGCCAAAGTTTAATTACCTAATTAATTTGTAATAGCTTAGGTAAAAAAATTTGATTTTTTAGTGTTAGATGTTCTGTTATAATTTATGTTTGTTTTTATGTGTCAAATTTTAAGCATATTATTATTTAGATAATTTTTTAGTGATTTTCAGATGTTATTTTTATAGATTATTTGGCGTATGCATTTTGTTTTCTTTAAATTGTTTACATTTTTTATTAGTCTAGCAGTTATAGTTTAGAATTATTTATTTGGCACTTTAACTGGCAGTTATAGTTAGAGGTACAGTTTATTAGATTATGTAAATAAAAAAACTTGTTGTATTTAGTTTAGAATTATTTATTATTTGGTATTTTAGCTGAGAGTTATAGTTACAGTTAGAGTTTATTTGATTAAATAAATAAAATAAACTTGTTGTATTTAGTTTAGAATTATTTATTTTTTGGTATTTTAGCTGAGAGTTATAGTTACAGTTAGAGTTTATTAGATTAAATAAAAACAAAACTTATTGTTTTTAATTATTATCTTATTTTACACTAAATGAGAGTTGTAGTTTTGAATAAAGTTTTTTTTTTTTGAATAGAGATTCAACCTTAGCTGATGCTAATTTTGCAATTGATTTGATATATGATTTCCAAGAAAGATCCAAGAAGTAAGAGTTAATCCTAGAAGTCGAAAGGTAAATGACTTGTTTGGTACATTACTATTCATAAATATGGGAAGATCTATATATTATTGCAATAACGGTTAGCTGAAAAAGCTTTATCGGAGTTTCAATTCGCCAGCCACTGAGGGCCCATGCTGCAGCAGACGACTTGGAATTGTTGAGTTTAGTTTAATTGTTGAGTTGAGTTTAAGTTACATGGAAGCATTTATCAGCTGGAAGACAAAATATTTTTATCTAAGGCCCATCATGAAGAAAATTAGAGAAAGACTTATTGCGACTTATCTAAAAAAAGAAGATGTGCGGTTCCTTTTTTTATCATTTTTTTTAAATTTTTTTTTTTTTTTTTTTGATATTTATACATTACATTTCAAACAAAAGATTGCTTCTTGGTTTAAATAAAAATTAACCATAGATTTAAAAATATGCAAATTAATAATGTGCTTTTATTTTGATTAGGTATGGTGACTTAGACTGTTTTCCCTTCATACTTTTAGAAATGATGAGATAGTTAAACCTCAAGAATTGATGTTTAAATTTTGAGTCATAAACTAAAAGCCAGGGAAAATATATCAACACAGTTAAACAATTACATAATTAAACGAGAGAAATATAAAGGTTAGTTTTTAATATAAATTATTGTCTAGTAGATAATAACATCTACAGTTATTATTTATATAAATTAAGGCAAATTTTTATCACTTTATGTTTATCAAGTTGATCAATTACTCTTATGCTTATGATTTCTTATAGAAAATAATGTCCTTTGGGTAATACTATATTTAAACTAATGTATGCACTGACTATTTTAGATCTTGTAGTGTAAAAAATTTAATAGTCTTTAACTAATTTCAAGCCAACACAGAAGGCTTTCTAGTGTAGGCACAACTAGTGTTCTTCATATAATAATATGTAAACTAAAATATTCAAACAGGTTAGTTTTGGTTAAAAGTAGGTAAAGTCAATAATAATAAGCAGAATCAGCACAGACCTAAAGTAAATATTTCCTCTTGCTATTTGATATATTTGTGAATTTCTTGGGTTACATATTGTTCTTTGCTTATATATTGTGGATGTATGTTTTTGTAAGTTCTATATTTTTTTAAACAAATGTTGATATATTTTAGTGTTCTTAAGCAAATCTGCTTTATTTTGTGTTTAATTTTGACATTGCTCAGTAATAATGTGCTTAAAATATGCAATTTGGTTCTTTCAGTCTTTTAATTAGGTGAATGAGCTAAAGCTTTAATTGGTATGTGTAATAACTTTAATTAGTATGTGTATATTCAGTCTTTGAATATATTGTCAACTTTTGACATGTTATTAAATTTATAAGCATACATCAATGCAAACATCTCTATAAATATCTTATTTTTATAAATATTAAATCCACCCTTGTATGGAACACTTTTGAAGACCACTAGTTCGCCTCTTATCATTGGTATAAACACTCAACTTTTAACTAACTAGTTTAAATAACTAGTTTTGCCACTTATCATTTGTATAAACACTTAACTTTTACACGTTTTGGAGCAAAATGCTTATTTCTGAAATTGACTCACCTCAATTGTAATACATTTAAGACAAAACTCAAAAGAAAAAAATCAAGTCTATTTTTACAATTATTCCTCTCCTAAATGATGCTAAAATTTAAATTACTTTTGAGTTGTGTCTGGCAACTCAAAAGTAAAAAATCCCGTCTTTGTTAATAATTATTCCTCTCCTAAATGATGCTAAAATTTAAGTTAGTCAAAGCCCCATCGAGAGTTTGATTCTTTTAACTGATTTCTCTGATTCTATAAAAATACCTAGTCTTCTTTCCACTTATTCTTGCCCTAGAATATATGACCTTTGAAAATTAGCAACTTTAATATAAATAGTCAATTCAATTGACTATTGTTGTCAATTGCGTTTTCCTTTCTTAAATATTAACTCATTTAATGTTACCAATGTTATTAAAATTTTTTTTTCACCAAACCATATAATATATCATAGGTACTAAGACAAAGCCAGAGCTTGCACAAACCGTGGTTCAAAACAAACGCTGTGGTTCAAAACAAGCGTTTATAAGCTTCGACATACAATGATCTATTTAAGGTCTTTACAGCGTGGAGTATAAATACACTGGAAAATAAAGTAATTGTTTTATAACAAAGTTTTGTAGCTACAAATTAGCGGATTATAGATACTATATATTTTAAAAGTATCAAATAGTACAAGTTCTCTCTCTCTCTCTCTCTCTCTCTCTCTCTCTCTCTCTCTCTCTCTCTCTCTCTCTCTCTCTCTCTCTCTCTCTATATATATATATATATATATAAATTAGTAAAAAACACTTATCTAACTTTTTTCTAAATAAATTAGGCAATGTTTTCATCACATATGTTTTCATCATAATATACTAACATATTTTCATCATAATATACTGGGAGTGTGTATATCTTGCCTCTATGTAAGTAGTAATGATTTTAAATTAAATTATGAAAGGTTTCAAACAATATCTGACTCAGGCTGTAATTCTTCAATTTGGTATATTGGCAGGGTTTATAATTTTCAACACATATCTGATCTTTTTACTTAAAAGATTTTTTTTGTGCTGAGTAGTTAATAACTATTCTTTGCAACTGTTTTGTTGATTCATTTTTTTCTTTATGAGCTTGATATTTGTTTGAGTTGTTATTTTGGTTCATCGAATTCATATAACCTGATGTTTGTATTTAGCTTTGATTTTAGAAGCTTTTTAATGAAATCCTCCAGTACTAATTAGTGAAGAAAAGTACAACAACAGCAAAAAGAAAAACAGAAAACTGCTGTCTACATTAAAAGTAATTTAATTCAAGAAATCTATTCAGTTCAAAAGATCTTCTTTATAATCACTTTGCAATTGTCGCTTTGCAATGACATCGCAAATGGAGGAAGTATTTTTTTTAACGGTGAAAAGCTGAAAAATAGATAAAAAAGGAAAAGAAAAATAAATAAAAATTGCTTAGAAGCAAAGTATTAAAAATAACTAATTAATTGAAAACGATGAATATATTGAAGAATAAAAATTGAAGAAAAACAATAAATAAACAGAACAACTAAAAACAAAGTTAAAAGAAAAAATGTTGGTGATATATTCGAAAATGAATAACTTAAACAAGTTATTATAAGAAAACAAAAAGAATAACTTTTAGGTTTTATTAATTTATATTGTTTGCATTCTTTATTTTGTTGTATATTTTTGAAATATTTTTTATATTGTCATGTATTTCTATGTTTTGTTTATACTGTCATGTAATTTTGTGCATCGTATATATTTATCTGTTCATTTGTGTATTTTTTATTGTAGTGTTATTGCTAATTATTTTTATTATTGTTGCGTTTTGCATTTGTTGGTTTTATTCAAGTGATTTCATATTTATTGTCTCATAATATTTAAACATACCCTGCTGTTTTTTTTATTTTATTATTTTCTATCATTTTTCAGATGGTTTAACGTTGTGTTATCTCATTCATTCATATATCTTTTATGTCACCTCATTTATTTTTTCCTTTTTTTGTGTTATTGGTCTGGCTTTTATAATTGTTATTGTTCTTTTTATTATTATTATTTTTTTGGTACTACCTATATTTATAGCTTTTTTTTGTTTTTTTGTTTTTGCTTTATTTGTTTATTTTATTAAGGTGTCACTCCAGTGACTAGTTTTTAACTATAAAAGTGACACCAAGCCTAATTTTGTCAAATTATAAGTAAATTAAAAATAAACAAAAAAAAAACAACAAGCATTGAAATATCTAATTTTTTATAGTATAATAATTTTTTTTTTAGTTTAAAAAAATACAGACAAAGTATTTATTCAAAGAAAATCTTTTTTTTTCTGCAACTTTTTGTGTAAAAGTATTCAGTTTAATAAATGTTAGGTTATTGATCAGAATGTTGAGTATATGATGAATGAGGTGTAAGGAATTTTAGCTACAAGTTGGTTTTTTTTTCTTTTATAAACCATTTTCGTAAACTTTCACATAAAAACTAAGTATGTGGATGTATGCTTGTGATCTAATATTATGCTACTGATTACTATTATCTTTTTTCAGGTTTTGATTTTTTCTAATTCTAATGTGCACTATTATTTACGCTCATGCCACCTCAAGGGTTATGTTCACCATTGTTAAAATACTGCTTGGATTGCAACCAGGTGCTAAAGTAACTTTTTCAAATACTATTAATATTTCATTATATAGCAGATTTTATTTTGAAAATAGGTTTAGTAGTTTTACATTGGAAAAAAACAACTTGATCTTGTTTAAAATCCTCAATATATTGGAAAATAGAGAATCAGTATGCCAGGTAGTCTTTTTTTAAGGTAATTTAAACCATCCTAATATAACTGTTTTTTTAATGTAAATTAAACCGTCATTTTGAAAGTCTTCTTATGTGGAATAACAGTTTCATTTTTGAAAAAATAACATAATTGATATTACAGTTAGTTAGAGATGACGATGTTTTACTTTAAAAAATGCAGGTGTCAGGTAATATGTGTATTACTTTACTCTATATTGTTTTTTTAAAGATATTTCCATAGCTTTTTAATAAACTATGCTTTTGTTTTTTTAAAACTAGGTTATAACATTATATTGGTTTTATTTACATTTTATTGAATGTAGACACACTCATGCCGTGGAGTTACTTGCTATCAACTCGCTATTTGTTGTAAGCCCTTCAAAATGTCTTTAAAGACTGAAAAGGTTGGTTTATTATGTTATTCAGGTATCTCTTAACTGTTGGATTTATATATTTCGATTAATATATGAGTGATATTATAATGAAAACATTTTAAAAATAGAGTCGTCAAATGCAATTTAAACATTAATTTATCGAGATTATACAGAATATTTAAGATAATAATTTTCGTTATGACTGTAATATGTAAATTGTACTTGTAAATCTCTATCTTGAATTAATTTTTATTATTATTTTGTATTGCTCTTAATTCATATTTGTTAACCGTTTATTAGGTTAAAACGCCAAGGCGTAGGCTAATTGATTTACCATAATGTTTTAAGCTTGTAATTTTATTTAATAAATTCGAAAAAGTTTAAAGTGTGTCATCTATGCATTGTTTTGGATGAGATCATGTAATAAAAATAATTTCGCTAAAGATAAGTTCAAAGAAAAGTACAAAAATAATATTTGGAATGTTCATACCTCAAAATTAAAGCGCGAATTACGAAAGGTCCTATATCGAAGTGCTGTTGCTCCAACATTGGCTTGCCGCCAACAGACCGCTGTTGAAAACTTAGTGTTTTGCCGCCATCGGTCCGCTGTTGAACCGCCTGAAGCTTGCTGCTAACGGTCCAATGTGCAAGCCAATGCGGCAACACAGCGGGCGGCCGACGTCGGCACGTCATAAGTACTGACAGCGGTCCGTTGTCGATCCGACTACTTAATGTTTGCTGCTTATAGTAGCCATATGGCTATTAGCCGGAAGGATTAACTACAATACCACTTTTGACAAAACAATCTACCAAATTTATAATTAAACTTGCTTATGCCTTCTTCGCGTCCACATATCACATTTAGGCCTTTCTTCCCTCACTAGCAGAATGACAACTAGTATTTGTCTATATTTAAAAAATGTAAATTACAAAGCGCAACTTTTTGATAAATTTTTCGTTATAAAAACTCAAGTCCTTCAGGTGATCGTATAACTATAAAGGATTTTTTTTTATATTAGATTTTTGTAATCCAGGTAGTTGCTATACCAACGTCCATCTCAGAATAGTGCAATAAGTTACACGTAAAAGTTAAACAATTTTTATACAAAAATTATACGATGACTTAAGGTGGTAACCTAGAAATAAATGTTGATTTTTGATGAAATTTTCATAAAAAATATTTCTATTATATTTAATTTTTTTTTTTAGATTTTAGTTAGTAAAAATGATTTCAACAAAACAAAATTTGCAAAGAAAAAAAAAAAATACCACCAAAGAATCGCCACATGGTTAAAACCAAAAAAAAAAACTTTAACAACAACAAAACTAAAGCAGATTTAGAAACTGAATGTGCAAGCTCCAGGAAACTTAAAACTGCAGGTTTTGTTACTGAATCTAGTAATAATGATGATAGTAAATATTTTATGTTTATGGATATTGAGCAAATGAAAAAGGTAATTTTACCAATTCTGTACTGTCCTAAATGTGGTAACAAACAACCGATAGAAGTTATTGATAACCTGAAAAGAAGAATGGGATTTGCTCATTTATTAGAATTGAAATGTATGAGCTGTGGTTGGATTAACTCCTGTTTCACAAGTAAAGAGTGCCATGATTCTAATCGAAAAACTAAACGTGGTTGCAAATTGTATGAGTCAAATGTTCGAGCTGTCATTAATTTTCGTGAGATTGGTTGGGGGAAGGCAGCATTGAAAATGTTTACTAACTGTTTTAACATGTATGGCATTGATGAATCAGCT
Organism: Hydra vulgaris; assembly: GCF_038396675.1. Lineage (NCBI taxonomy): Eukaryota > Metazoa > Cnidaria > Hydrozoa > Anthoathecata > Hydridae > Hydra > Hydra vulgaris. The sequence goes on from NC_088934.1 coordinate 34,669,312, forward strand.
TTTGACAACTTGAATGACAACTGTATTTCAACTGTATAGATTATCAGGCTTTCTCAAAACACTGTAAAGGTTGTACAATGTGGAGATCCAAGGAAGGTACACCTGAATATGATAGATGGAAAGTAAATCATCATTGTCATATAAACCATACTAAATCCTCTGGTGCCATGGAAGCTGCTGGTGCTATTCAAATTTTTGCACGTTCCATCCAGAAAAACAATATAATTTATTCCCAAGGAGATGTAGATACTACATCTTTTAAAGAAGTTGTTGAATTTAATCCTAACAAGGAGAATGGAATTAACTTGAGAAATTAGAGTGTATTGGCTATGTACAAAAGCGTCTTGGTACTAGAGTCCGAAATTTAGTGAAAAACTTTAAAGGGACAAAAACTCCAATACATGGTACAGGGAAACTTACTGATACTATTATTAATTCAAAACTACACTATTCAGAGAAAGCTATAGGAGCCATTCTCTACCATTGCTCCGCACTTAATGATCCTGCAGGTCGCCATGCTATGTGCCCCAGAAAAAAAAAATATTTTGTGTAAGTGGCAACTTGATCAACTAAATGGTACTAAGTTTCATAAAGATAAAATTAGTTTACCATATGGATTTATTTAAAGCTGAAACCAGTTTTTCAAGATTTATCTGATGATAAATTGCTAACCAAATGCCTCCATGGACAAACGCAAAATGCAAACGATCATTTAACACAATAATATGGAATCGGTGTCCTAAAAATGTATTCTTATCCAGAGGAACGTTTGAATTGGCAATTAATTCTGCAGTTCTTCATTTCACTGATGCGGGGAAGGAGTAAAATCTGTTTTGGAAAGTTTTGGAATTAAAGGACAAATAACTTCCAAGAAACTAATGGAAGCTGATAATTAACGTGTTTAACATATGAAGCACAAATCTTTTAATATGGTGTTAAAGCAGCTTAAAAGACTAAGAAAAATTAAAAAAGGTATAGTGGATATTGAGGTTTCAAATGAAAAACAAACTTCATATATACCTGGTGGTTTTTAAGCATTATTTTTGAAACTCTTTATTAGAAGTCTCGTTTACCAGGTTTAATAATTTTCGAGACATTACACATTTTAAAACATGGTTATTTAAAAATGGTATGGATTTATGAACTGAAATTTTCAGGACATTTTTCTAAGACATTGATAAATCATTTCTCATAGGATTTTGTAATATAAAGAGCAAATTTTAGATTTACATGAAAATTAGTACTTATTTGAGTGATTAAATAAATAAACTCTGAAACATTTTGCATAACTTTTAAGTTATCAAGAAAAATCAAAAAATCCTATGACAAATGAAAATGTTATATATGATAAGCATTTCTGCAAAATTTCAAAGCTGCAGAGTTATTATATAGTCAGATATTATGTTTTCAAATATACCCCATTGTTTGAGGTTTAACTAATTTATTTTTTGGATAATCAAGGCAAAAAAAAATTTTGAATTATTTTTTTTTTAATTTTTTGAAATAGAATCAAGTTTTACTACAAAATATGAATAAATACTTTAAACTCAAAAAATAAATTATTTCTAGGGTTACCACCTTAAAAATCACACTAAATAAATCACTGTAAATCGGATATTCTTATTTAAAAAATAAAAGTATCCAATTTACAAAGATTTTAAGGGAGTGTACATTAGTCTGAAATACTTGAATTTTGGCCAAAATTAAATTTTTGATGCTTTTATGCTAAATTGATAATGCTGAATCCAATTCTGAAAACAGTTTTTGATTTAAAGGTTTTGTTGTTTAGATATCGTTAGGGTAAGGGTTAGGGTTTGTCAAGAATTTCAAAAAAAGTTACTATTGAAATTAAAAAATTGAAACAGCAAATAAGGTTAAATCTATTACATTTTGATGATGGTATTCCTTTATTTCCTGTTAAAATTTTTATGAAATTACATTTTGAAATAAAATGTTTTATAAAAAGTTTGTGTAACAAATCGTATAAATATTGTAGATTCTTTGTCAAAGTTTAAGGAAATTAAACATTTTTTAATATCATAGAAGTAAGTCATAAGAAATACATTATTCGGCAACAAATAGGAGTTATGTCTGCAAAGCTGATTGGAAAAAAAAAATGAATCAGATACAATTATACATAGTTTTGAATATTTTATAACATTTCGTGCTTTATACAATAAAATAAGAAATGATTTTCAATTGCCATCAGTTAGTACTTTGACACACAGAAAAACAAAAAATTTGCATAATTATTCATGATGAATTATATGTCAAAAAAATGACGCTTTACTATGGTGAAACACCGTTTGGTAAATCTTTAGATGATCCATCATTATAGGCTAAAACTGTGTTGGGAATTATGATATTATGTCTCAATGGTAGTCGTAATTTTCTAAATAAAATGATTCCAATTTCAAAATAAAGTTAAAAATTTTCTGTTTGAACAAATAAACTCCAGCATAAAACTGATAAAATCATCACCTGGTGATGTAAAAGTTGCTACCCGCGATAGGAATCGTGTAAACCAAGCATTTGTTATAAATTATATTGTACTATTCCAGAAAAGCATTGGAAAGCGGAAGATGGGATGTAATTACTGCTTGACTTTGTTCATCCCTAGAAAACATTTTGAATTTATGGTATACAGAAAAAACTGGGGAACAAGAGTACTCTGATAATGGTATTCAAAGAAGAGCTAATTGGGAGTACCGTTAATGGTTATATCAATAATAATCAAAAAAGTTGGTAAAATTGTCAGGCTTGAATGAAATTGCAACAGCTCCCAAGCCAATTGAAAGGCAAAATGTATCTACTTGCTGTAAAGTTTTTTCAGATTAGACATTTCTTGTTTACCAATTCTCAATTAATTTTGAATTCTAAGGATACTGCAATATTTATAAATTAAGTAATAACTTGGTGGAAAATTTTTGTAAAAATGTGAATTTGAAAGATGGTGAAGCTAATGTAAGACGCTGATCCACAAGAAGCACCTATTTGTGGTTCTGATGATTGCCGTCTTAATACTCTACTTCTGTCTGGTGCTATGGCTCTTAAAATATGTTGTAAAAATGACTGAAGAGTTTAGTGGTTATCTCATGATACTGCAAAATCAATTCACCATACTTGCTAAGGTATTGTTGAGCTGTGTAATAATTTATTAGCAGCTAGTCATAATTACGTTCTTCTTGGTATGTTTACAAGTACATTTACAAAAAAATTTTTAGAAATTTAGACAAGGTTCCAGAGGTGCCTATTTTATAAATGTTCAACAAATTATAGAAAAATTGCATATAAATCACTTATCACTGTTGTTATCTTTAAATATTGACATAGATTCTTTTGATTTTAGTACAGGTCACGAGTGTGCTTCTTGCACATATGTTTTATGTGAAGCAGGTAGTAAAATATTTAATAATAAAAAAAAACTAGAGTCATCAATCTCTGATACTACTAAAATCCCTTTGATATATGTTGCTATTTATTTATGTAGATATGAATATAATTAAAGCAATTTGTTCAATCAAACATTCTGTTATTTTAAAAATAGGTGACTATCCCAAGTCTATAGATCGTGGTGATCTTAAAAATTCCATCAGACAATTTTTGCCATTGGATTTTTTTCGCTTTGTCTTATTCCATTCGATAAAAGATAAAGTTTGTCGTGAGTCCTTAAGTGACATCATTTTGCTAGTTTCTTTTACTATTTTGAAATTAATCATAAAAACATTGAATCACACTTGCTTATATATATTTGTAAACAACTTTTGTGGACAAATTACATCAAGATCTAATAAAGAACCTGTATTAAAAGTATTAAAGTTATTATAAATTTCTTTAGAAAAGAATGATTTTTATCTGTTGTTGTTAAGATATATGCAAATATTTTCTTTGTTTTAATTTTCTTTTTTTTTTTAATATAAAATTTTACCTTTTCATAAAAATTTTAATATAAATATTTCTAAATAAACTAATTAAACTCATTAAAAGTAATATTTGACTCTAAAATATGATTTTATTGCAGAGCTGCTGATAATCCGTAACAACGATGTCGTTTTTCGAGAATCTTGTAGTGTATTTATGAAAGAACATTTAGAAAACATATTTAAGGTTATGAATAGATGCTTTTGAAGCAATAGTAAATATGCTACCTCTTGTTGTATATAAAGATTACATAATAGATAATATTGTTGCCGTGCCGGTTTAACGAGGTAACAAACAATTGGAGGTCTGAAAGTAATAATTAAAGATTTAACAACTGGTTAATAATTAAAAAATTAACAATTATTTGCTTAATAATAGAGTTTCAGATATAGAAATAATTAAATGAATGGCGAGTACCACAAGGATCATATAAAATGACACTTTTTATTTGTTATTTATATAAATTATTAAATACGTAAAATAACAAAACCAGTTGAACGTTACAGGAAGACAAAACTAAGACGGTTGAATTGAGCGAAATAGGCTACTTAACCTCAATAAAGGGAAAACTTATCTCTATCTCCAAAAAAATTGAATTCTTATTTAATGTGCATTACACTTATGATTCAGCAAAGTATTCAACTTGTGCAAGAGAAAGTTCTTGGTGTTATGGTATCGAACAAGTTAACCGGAAAAATCGAATCAACCCAATTGCGGCAAAAGCTTATAGAAAACTTGCTAAAACGGAAAACATTTTTTCTTGTTTCAATGAAAGTGTAATAAAAATGTTACACACGCCATTTGCTTGTCCTCATATGAAACTTGCAGCACTTGTATGGAATTCTTATAATAAAAAGAAGATTAATAAACTCGAAAACATACAATTACACGAATAACTAGTTTAAAAAATGTTTGCAATGAAACAGACTGAAAAAATAAATTTAAGTTGACTACTATAAAACTAGGAAGAATTAGAGGTAATATGATGCAATATAATAAAATAAATTAAAATATGTAGAGAGTTCAATGAAATCATCCCACTAGATTAACAAAGCGTGTAACAACAAGAAAAAAGTGTGCACGTGAATGTACTTATATCATTACTTTTTACCTTTTTTTTTATTTTTTATCATTTCACAGTTATTGTGTTGATAATAATAATAGATAGCTAAAATATTTTTTGATATTTGGATATGAAAACCAATAAATTAATTGCTACAGTTATTAACTTTTAAATTATTTAATTAAAAATACTTAGTTTTCTTATTTTAAAATTCTAACAGAAACAGTAACCTTAAACACTAGTCTTATTTTTATATAGAAACAAATTTGCTTTTCTACGTTCCTATTTTTATTTTCTTATAATCTAAAATTTTCGTGTTAATACTCTTCACACGTGCAAGGAATTTTGGCTCTAAACGCAACGAGTAATTAGATGAATGTTGTCGCATTATTTTGTGATTTTGAAACTTATTTTTAATTTTTTTGTTTATTTTGAAACAACGTTTTATATCAAATATTTTCTTACCGTTTCATTTTCGGGAGTGGTTATTTTTGTTTCTCTTTCTTTCTGAATTAATTCAATTTTTTTTTCAAGTTTTGATATTGCCGTTAAAAGTTGATTTTTTGTTAAGGAATCTTGTCCTTTTCTCATTTCCTGCACAATATAACATATTCCATTATTATAGTAATAAAATTGAGACAATTTTATTAAGTTATATATAAAATTACAAAAATATTTTATTACATATATTTATTATTATTATTGTTATTATTATTATTATAAACAGATTAATTCCAATAAAGCTTAAATGATATCAAGACTACATCATTTGTAAACATATATTTTCATTCACAAAATTAAATCCGCAACTAATTCTTTTCTACAAATACTGTCTTAATTCCAATATTTGATTAAAATTTCTTTTTTTTATTTTGCCAAAGAATCAAGAATGGTTTCAAAAATGGTGTAGCGCATGAAAATTGTTTCAAAAATGACAGAGACTACTCAGTAGGCTCACTAACGTTGGAGCAGCGTTAAATAATGCTGTTATTTAGGTTGTAATATCATTTTGCTGTTACTTAGGTTGTAATAACGCGGATTAAGATCGGAAATAGAAGGGATGGATAACGTTAAATTTTTTAACATTTGATTTTTCAACATTACAACTTAAGGTTTAGAAACGTTTATCGATTTTAGTCAAATTTGTCATTTTAATATAAATGCAACGTATTTCTTAAGTAAAAGTAAGCAGTCATCGGATTTCGAACCCATAACACGCTGCACAGTAAATTGCGCTTTCCACTAGCCTTTACAATTATATTAATTAAGGAAATATTTACAAATATATAGTTATAGAACTTTAATGTATTAAAGCTCAAGTTATTTTGGTAAAAATTTAAAAATTGTCATTTTAATTTATTATTATATTTATTTTTTAAAAATTAAATATTCAAAATGGTTTATAGTTTAGGAATAAATTCATATATAGTTTTTAATCACATCAATATTTAAATTGACGAGTTATAGACAAAGTCTATAACTTGTCCGAAAAAAGTGGAATATTCCTTAAAAAAAATTTAAATATAGCTATAAACGTTGTAAATACAATAAAAATTTACATTTTTTTAGTGAAGGTTATTGCAATGCTATAATTCCATTATAAAACAACGTTAGTGTAACCATAGTCATGTATTTAATAAGTCTGGAAATGCGAGCCGTTTTCTATAGATTTTGTAAAATTTGAACATAAGGAATTCAATGTTGTTTTAGCTGCTATTGAGTTGCTATTTGTTAAAACCAGAATTTTAGTTCAAATATCAGGTTACCTAATTTAACTTATCCTAAAATAAAGTTAAATACACTTGAGTTTTTTTTTGCCGTGGACTTTTTTTTTTTTAACCGTGTACCAACAGTTGGTTTCCAAAAAAAACTTCTTATCCCATCGATTGTCCGTTTTATTGGCTAAGAATATCACGTGTCAAAATAAACTAAGCTGTTCGCGAAAATGGATATGGTTCTACTTTTTCATTAAAAAATGACTATTAAAAAAATATGAAAATAGTAATTTTGTTAAATTGTGAATAAGAGATGGTAGAACTATGTATACGTGGTGGTCAAAAGTTTAAATATAGTGGCGAGGGAAAACTTAAAACTTTGTAAGCTATTGTGTTTAGTATATGGTAATGTCGAAAAAAATCTAGTATATTACAGTTTTTTACTCTGACTACAAGATATTTTTAAAGTATTTAGTATTCACCGTAAAATGCTGTATAAAAAATTTTTTTATCAACAACTATGTGCCGTCAACCTGGGTTACTCCGGACAAATTTCGAAGTATATATTTAACTGTTCCTTTAAAATAAATACAAAATTTAAATTTGTGTCTGGATCGTACCACTCTAGTTACAAAGACTTCTTTGAGATTTTTTTCTGGCTTCCCAATATATTCTTACCCTAAATTAACGGTTTAAACATCAAAAATTAAAATTTATAATACGGGGTAACTCTGGGCACCTAAGATTCTTGATTTTATAAATGAAATTTTTAACATCTAGAATTTTAGGTGTCCAGAGTTAATGAAATAAAATTTTTAACATCAGTGTTGTTCAACGCATTTAAAAGCCATTTTGTTTTTAATGTTTTTCTTACTTATCAACAATCTCGTCTTCTTACAAAAATAGTTGTTCGCTGTATATAGCATTTAAAAAATGCAGCTTGTAACTATTGTCAACAATTAATGATCATTTTACAAGACGTTGTAATAATAAAAAAACTTAACGTGTGACTTTTGTCAATAATAAGCAAAGCTAATTATTAACGCACATTAAAATCAATGTTAAACTCTCTATTTTTTTTATAGCAAAAATCTGTTTAACTAAAAAAGCAGTTTTATTTTAAATAGTAACAATAACAACAACAACTACAAAAAAATATTGATAGACTTACTATTTCAAATTAACTTATACATAGTTTTTTTTTTTAAATTAAGGTTTTACAATAAATTGTGTAGGCATAAACTGCCTGTCAATTTAATTATATAATGCTTGACAATTACAGAGTTTGTATAACTAATAATAAATAAAATGTGGATTAGTCGCAGAAAGCCATTCATTTTTTAGATGATTGTCTAGAAGCAGTTTAAACGTATTTAGAGATAACGCTAATACAATGTGATTAGGAAGAGAGTTCCATTATTTATTATTCTTAGAGAAAAAAAATTCATACGTAAATTTAATCGCGACGATTGTTTTTTTAATTTATTTTTATGACCACGAGTAAAAAATTAGCTATCTCTTTCAAAAAGACTTCTGTTACTATGGTTATTTTTGCATCATTTGTAGACGTTGATTAGGTCTGCATGAAGTAGCCTGTATTTAACAGTTGTCATATTTAACGCCAACAATCTTTGTTCATACGGTAGATCATGTAATCCATAAATTCGTTTCGAAGCTCTTCTTAACATATTTTCTAGCTGCCGTTTATCTTTGAAAAGTCAAGGGTTACAGATTGATCCACAGTATTCTAGGTGAAGGCGAACTAGTGCTGAAAATAGTTTTTTGAAGGATAATAAGTCTGGATATGATGTAAATGTTCTTTTTATTATTCCTATTATTTGTGTGGCTTTGTTGACTTGAACAGTTGTGTGTTTGGAAAATAATAAGTTCGAATCTATGAGAACACTTAAATCTCGTTCGCAATTTGTGGTTTTAATGTTTACTCATATTTTTTTCTGGATCATGCATATTATAAGTATTGGATTTGTTGTTATTTCCTAAGTGCATTACAGAACATTTATCAATGTTTAATTTCATTCTCCTTTTTTGAGACCATGTAACAACAGCGTCGATGTCATTTTGTAATTCTTGCGCAGGTTGAGTATTTTCAATAGAAAGATTTTGGTATCGTCAGCAAAAAGAGCAGCTTTTGATTTGATTACTTCAGGGTTATCGTTGACATATATAATAAAAAGTAACGCTGAAAGGACGGAGCCTTGGGGAACTCCACTTTTAACGGGTACCCAGTTTGAATAATTACTATTAACAACAACTCTTTGTCTAAGGTTTTTCAAAAAGTTTTTAATCAAATATAGTATTGATCCATTTATACCATAAGCTATAAGATTAGAAATAAGTAATTTATGTGGAACTTTGTCAAAGGCTTTTTCAAAATCGAGATAAATGTTGTCGATGGGAATATTATTATCAAGTGATGACGTCCAATAATTAATTACAGTTAAAAGGTTAGTTAAGCAGGAATGATCTGGACGAAATCCATATTAGTGTGGACTTAATAAGTTATTTTTAATCAGGTGTGTCATAATATGATTTTTTTTAATTTTTTCAAAGACTTTTTTTAAAGTACAAGTTATACTGATAGGTCTATAATTAAGTGCTTTTGATCTGTCCCCATTTTTGAATATGGGTGTAATTGTTGCGTCTTTCCATATTTGGGGTATTGATCCACTCTCAAGTACTTTGTTAAAAATAGTAGATAGATGTTTAGACATTTGAAAGTAAGTTTTCTTAAATATTATTGGGTGTAATGCATCAGGGCCTGGCGATATGGATGAGTTTAGACTTTTGAGGTATGTTTTGATATTTTCCGGACTTAGATCAGCTAGGCAAACAAATATTTCATCAACTGCATAACTAGATGGATGTCTATGACTATAAATGTCTAGTAATATATTCAGAGTGTATTTATTTGAAATGCTACTAATAAAACCTAATAAACTTTATATTTAATATAAACTTTTCTAAGCTGAAATAGTTAACTTATATATCACTCTTTACATTATATTGGTATTTATACTGGAAACAAGTAAAACTCAGGTTCATTTATATCATTTTAGGTGATTTAAACACACTTTTTCGTGGATTATACTCTACAAAACAAGTTAGAAATTTTTACCTTAGGATAATTGTAAGATATGTGGTATTCCTTAGTAAGATATAATTTTCAACCTTCTAAGGTAAAAAATTATACTTTCATTTTTGCCTAAATAATATTGAAATTGATGGTTTTTCAGACAATTTTCTACCTTAGAAGGTTGAAAATTAAACTCTACCAAAGGTATATGATATATTCTACCTTACAATCGCAACTTCTATCCTTTTTTTTAGCGTACAATACCAACCAAATTGTTAAACAATAATGTTTTTCTATTTGTATAACTAAGTAAAATCTTATTCAGCAAAAAATTTATTTTGGATAAAAAATTGTTTGTTTTAATAAATTCGTATAAATACTATAAAATCAGCTAGTATATTGAAGCTTACTTTACCACCATTGGTGTTACTGCATGACAAATCGCCAGCCGAGAACCAAGAGACCGTATATCCAGTTTTGACTTTTTTTTGATGAAATCTATGTTTCAAGTGGTTTTAGTCACAAAAATCATAAATTTTAGGGTTATATTATAAGTAACAGAAAGCCGTCACTTCAAAAAAGTGATGACTGTTATTATCAACTGGCCGTATGTCCTTTGACCAATCAGATTAGCCAAAACTTTGTTTACGCTGTTAAACAACCGCTAAAATTCTATTTGATATCAATAAAATGGCGTACCATGAAACTGCCGATGAAGTCTCTCTAAGGTTTGGATATAAATATAGAGTTCTCTAAATTATAAAATCACAAATTATTTAGAATAGTCAATGTTTACTACTATATATTAAATATATTATAATTGTTAATATTGTTATTATTATTATTTAAGTGTAGTATTTAATAATTTAGAAACTTAAAGAAACAAGATGTTTATATTCAATTACAACATAATCTTCAATTCAACTAATCTGAATCTATCTTTGTTATTCAATTACAACATATTGATAAAAATAATGATTTCCTTAATCAAAATGATTCGAACAGATATGCCAGGGAATATAGCAGAAAACACAGACCTGGAAAAAATCTTACGCGCAAACGAATAAAAGACCCTACCTCCTGGAAAAAGGAAATAAGAAAAAGTTTTAGACAAAGTGGTCAACAATTATAGCCTGAAATGGAAAAATACAACGGGAGAGATTTATAAAAGACTGTGAGAGACCACACGTAATGTCGTTTTAAATATAAAATAAAAGTTAGCGTTGCTAGTCAAAATACTTTGCACAAACAACACTGGATTTTAAATGATCAAGAAAAGCGCCTTTTTTACCCCAAACTACATTTGTAAAGAACAAAAAAAGGTTTCATTTGGCTGAAAAAGCAAAAAAACAGTTATTCATATTACATTATTGTTTCTGATGAACCAATACGTGTTTGCAAAGAATTTTACCTATGAACTTTAGATATAGGTGAAAAAAGAATTGGAAATTACCATTTAACGAAAAACAAAATAACAGGAACACCTCAACAGTATAAAAGAGATAAAATACCAAGTTAAACTGTCCCAAATTAAGTTAAATGCATTCTCAGCATCGACAGTAACTTTTGTCGCAAAAGTACAAACAAAAAGTACATTCAAGAAAACCTGAATAAGACCATTTTGTATCAGAAATATTGTAAAAAATGTGTTTCTGACAATGTTATTCGTGCAAAAAAAAAGTATGTATAACATTAAAGTTCATAAACTAAAAAAAGTTAGTGACAAATGTGAAAGTATGAAAATATATCCTTCATCAAATTTAAATGAAAATATAGAATAAGAAATTCAAACAAAAAACAAAGCTGAAACTAATGAAGAACGTAATCGTAATAGGCTTGATAAAAGCAAGTGTGTTATATGCTTTGATATGGAAAATTTTTTCAGCCTACCAACAACAAACGTTTCCAACTTTTTGTACAAAGAAAAGGTGACTTTCTTTATTTTGACTGCACAATGCTCAATATCAAAAAAAAACTATATTGCTGTCTGGTCAGAACTTGCTAGTGGTTGAAATAATATACAAACAATGACATGGAATAGAAAATGATAAAGCTAGTGTTCTTCTTATTATAATCGATCAAACAGTTGCAGATGAATCTCAGGTAGCTGAAGTTTGTTTATTGAGCGATACTTGTGTACCGCAGAATCGAAATAGTTTTATGATGATTGCTTTACAAATTTTCATGCAAAATCATCCACAAATTAAAACAATCATTCAGAAATTTTGTTAGCCAGGACATAGTGTTATCCAGGAGATAGACAGTTTACACAGTACTATTAAAAGAAATATGTAAGTAGCTGAAGGTTACAGTCCAATTAGCCTTGTCAGAGTTCTAAAAATACATACCTGAAAAGAATCCAATCAAGTCGATTTAAATTAAAAAAGATCAGATTATAGACTTTCAAACCGTTACTAAAAATTATTCAATGCCTAAAAATGTTCCATATACTAAATGCAAGATACTTAACTACTTAGTATATAAGTCATAGGGTGTTGAATGCAAAACTGAGTTTAGTTCTGAATGGAAGTTGGAAAATATTCTCAACTATAATACCAGACACCACAATTCATATAATAAAAAAATTGCAAGCGATATTAAGTTTTGTGCATTCGAAGGTGGAAAAAAAAAAAAAATCTTAAAAGAAAAAGATCTAAAATCAATGTTAAAATTCATGCCACTTCAAGACAAAGAATATATGTCATCGATCTTACAAACAACCACTTAGTGTTTAATGTTAACTGTTATCGATTTTCGTTTGCAGCAATTTTAAGCTCTATTGACAATTTGGTTCTGCATCTATCTTTTTTGAACTTTTTTAATGAACTTTTGATTAAATATAAAAAATTACTTTATAAATTTTGATTTGCAGACTGTAGTTTTTCATTTTCAAGTAAAACTTAATGTTTGCAGTAGTCTTCAATTTATATTTACTGTTGCAACCAGCTTTAAAATTGTAATCAACATAATTAAGTACATATATATATTTTTTTAATTCTAAAACTAATTTTGTATTATTTATTATTTGTATAGTGTTTGCATCAACTTAACTGACCCTCAAAAACAAAAATATATGTTTTTCAATCTTTTTTGGTATAATACTTTTCAAAATTGCGTTAAAATATTTTAAAAATAATTTACCATGAAGGACTAACAACTAGGAAACATAATAAAAATAGGTTTCACATCTCACGGACACTGGAAAAGCAATTTAATTCCAATTTTAGAAAATTATTTCCTCTTAGGCGCTTAAAACTCGGGAGGGAACGTTTGTTATAAAAATTTATATCAGTCCTGAATAACAACCCTAAAGTGTAATTAGGCTTTTAAATTCATGAACCTTTAAAAAATATTTTAAATTTCAATTTTTCAAAATTAGGTTTATCTTTTTTCCCACCATAGTATAAAATTTATGTTAGCATACTAAATTCTATTGAATTTTTTTTTTAATAATTCACATCCCCAAGGCCCACTTAATTAGGGTTATAACTCTATTTCAACTCTATAACTCCGTAACAGGAAACTAGATGAACAAAGCCTCTGCGCGGAGAAACAAGTTGAGCGCGGTACTACCAGGTACGTGGTGTATAAATAATAAAAATTATATAAAAATACGCATTTAAAAGCAAGTCACTTTAGAATCATATTGTTTATTCGTTTATGTAAAAAGTTTTCATCCATATTTTATTAAGACCCACCTCCTCTTTCCTGTTTATTATATCTGGACTAAAACTCCTATATCCCCCATCCCAATGAATTAAGGTAGTACATACCCATAAAATATAAAAATTGAAATAAGACAATGCACAACAATTTTGTATCTATTTTTTCATTCAAAATAAAATATCTAGAAATAATTAAGTTAAAAAAGTAGTTAGTCAAGTCTTTTTGTCTCGTTTGTTACTGAAAATATAATATTTTGATGATAGATTGTTTACAAAATATTTTAAAAATTTATATAGTTAAAGACTTGAAAATTTCACCAGTTCTTTATTGTATTGTAATGCAGGAGTTGAGCTAGAATTAAGGCATGATATAAAAAACTTGAAAAGATATTAATATTTTTTACTTGTTGATAATATTTTGCATAGTTAGAGTTTATAAAAAGCGCTATAAGATAACAAGTTTTGTGTTTAAAATAATAGTTTTAGTTCAACTCCTGCCATTATAGCTAAAGAATATCTAGTGAAAATTTCAACTTAAAATCTGACGCTGACCTTGAAATATCACGTTTTAAAATTAACAAAATTGGTAAAAAATAAATACTGAGAAAAATGCAAAAATAAAGATAAACTCAAAAAAAATAATTATGATTTAATTAATGTAAGTCTGCTGAATAAGCAGGTATATTTTCATTTTCTTTTCCTTTATCCAGAAATCCTTTTATATCGGCTCTTAATTTTCTTCTTGCTTTTACGCCTTTGATTGATGACTTTCTATGAACATTTTAATGCGTTCTGTAACACTTTTTTAAAATACATAATGCTTAAACTGTCCATATGGCAGTCCAAGCATTTGCATTATGGGCTTAAACCAAATACCATCATTAAATTTAATAATTGCTGAACAAATACCAATTTTAAGAAGCTTTCGTGATACAAAAATTTCGTTTGATCATTTTTTCCAGATCATACTGTTTAAGCATTCATTTCTATTTTAAGTTTGGTCATGCAAACACTTTAACAATAGTAATTCTACTGATAAATCATGCCAAACTGGCGCTAACAAATCTTTAATTGTTATTGGGAGGCTCAAGTTTTTCTTGTATGTTTTATTACCTGTTATTTTGTCAGCCTGCCATAAATACCAGGTATCCTTAGTGCGTGGAAAAAACTGATGTTGAATATTTTCATCCAAAATGATTGTATTTTGAAACAAATTTACCCATTTATATTTTTTCATTAAATAAATAAAGCTTTATCAATCAGTCTACCTACTCCTGAGACACCTCTTCCATCAGATAACTTTTTATTTTTATAAGTTAAATGAATATTTCGGCGACTAGTACCAACACGTTTTTGAATGTGTCAAATACATTCTAGCTTAGTAATTGGAATCTCTCCATAATGTTTAGATAACTTTACTTGATTAAACGAAGTAATATCTCCATCACCAATGTATTCCATATATATAAGATTATTTTCAGAAATGGAACGTGAAAACATTTTAACAGCCCCTATAGCTTCCATGGATCCATAACTACATGTATGATTTGACTGGCAAACATGATTGAGTTTACAGTCCACATATTGAGGAGATTGTTTTTTATGCTTCCACATGGCACAACCACTTTTTGATAAATAATGATTGTTGAAATGATAGAGGCAATTCCGTTTAGCGAGCTGTGTCCTCTCTTCTGCCACAAACAATCAGAATTTGTACAATTCATTGTTTCTTTATTTTTTTGCTCTCTTAGTCTTGCTATTTCCTTGGCTGCTTTGGTCATAGATGCTTTACAAACACTAGTAAATATTCTATGCAAAATATTATTAATATTTGTGTAAGCTTTGAAAGAAATAGGTGGTGGCATATTTAGTATAGAACTAAGAGGTTTTATGGCCTCTACCAATGTCTCTAAATGCCAACACCATTTGAACATTAGTCGAATAAAACTTCCTGCCACAATATTTTGTGATGTTATTTTTTTTTGAATATAAGTGATACTCTTGGACGTTTTAAAAGTTTTTTGCCATCGACAAGAATCTGAAGTACATGATAGTTGTAGTTCTAAACAAAATCCTTGTAGCTTAACTTCATCATTTTCAAGACTAACATAACTTCCACAATCTGAGCAACTAGCTAATTCTTTTACTAAAGATTTTAATAAACCATAATTAATTATAATGTTATAATCACCTTTGTCTACAGAAATTAAAGAGCATGCATTGGCAGATCTAAAGACTTTAAACGAAATTGTGCTTTAAAAGTATGACTAATAATTTTAACTTAACAAGTCGCTAAATGGTTTATCATTGTCATAAATTGGTAATATAGTTTTTCATAATGTCAAGGCAGAGTAGGTAAGAAAATGGTTGCTAAGGACGTTGCTCTGTCCAAAAAATTTATTAACTATCTAAAAAGCTGCTTAAATCACTATTTACGTTATTATTATTAAAAAATAGTTTTAAAAATGTATTCTCATAAAGTTTTACATCAAAAACAATAATAATAATTTTTTGATTTGAAATTTGATGATTATAATCACCTGAGAATAATCATATAAACCACTCTCTAAAAAAAGTCGTTCATTAAGTTTTAAGAAATGCAAACCAGCAGGCTTCATGTCCACAACTAGGTTCAGTGTGCAACGTTTTTAATTGAGACCACTCTCTCAAACAATTTTTTATTATTTCTAATAAAAATAAGTCTTAATCCACTATTAGACTTAAAAGTATAAGTATTTTATAAAATGATCAATTATCAGTTTTTGTGCCCTAAAACTTGAAAATCGAATTACTTCGAATCACAAAAAATGGAGACACGACCTCTTGGTTCTCGGCTGACACAACGTTTCCTTTACTTTAGAAAGTTAGGAATATAAAGTTGACACCATTTTTATTAAAAAGTGCTAAACTTCTACAAATGCTTTTGTTTAATTAAAAGTCTTATTACATTATGGAATAGCTTATTTGAAAATTATTTTCTACATTAACAATCACTTGGTATTTGCAAGAATAACCCATCCTTTAATGACTCTGGCTAAAATAATAATACAATAAAGACAAAACAAAAACTATTTGTAGTAGCTTGAAACGTAATGTATTTAGCTACACTGCTAATTTAAAATAGTAGTAATATAGTATTGAGGAATGCCAAAAAAGCAAACTAAAAATAAGTAAAAATTATTTGTATTGTTTACAAGACAATGGTTCAAGAATTTTTCAAAACTAAATATTTTTTATAAAACATGTAAAATGTTGGTGGTGTCATTAATATTTAAAAATTGAAAAGTCAATAATTATTTTTATTAATTAATCTTTGATGTTTTATATTAAAACTACTGCACCATAAAACTATAAAATAAACATGAAGTATTTTTTTCACTACTTTAAGAGTTAGTAATATACAAATAACATTTTTTAAAGCAATATGGCAATGAAAATAGTTGTTTTAGTAGGTTCAAGTCATCTCACTTCCTCTTTTATGTTTGTGGCCCAATAATTATGGCGTTTTTTAATTGATGATCTTTATATAATGACAGATGAAACGGGTTTTGAAGTGAGAGACACAATCAGTCAGCCATTTATATATCATTTTTGTTTTACTTTTTTAGGAATGACATATTTGATAAAAAAATTTTCTAAAAACAAGTTTCTCAAAGACTCGCTTTACGTGGTCATTTTTAAAACCTTTTTAACCAAACACAAAGTGTTTTAAAGTATAACAATCTTTATTGAATAATTATTAAACAAAATGATATCTTTGGTTATGACATTTTGCTTTAAGCCACATTTTAGTTATCCTAATGTTTAAAATAACGCCCACCACCCAAAAAAACTTTTTTCATTTTTGCAGATTTAGAAATCCCATAAATGCTGCACTCAAATTAAAATCCCTGCTTTTTGAAATAAGTTGTAGCATCTACTATATATTTTCAAAAATGTTTAGTTCTTAACTTTATTTCTTTATCATTTGACAGTTAATCTGATAATACCATTATTGGATAGCAAAAATATTTTTTTTGGTTTGAAAGTTATAACCATTAAACTAACTACCATAATATATTTAGTTTTTCATTTTTAAATATCCACAAAATCCAAATACATTATACACAAGTCTTTTTTGACTATATTGTATTGAATATTAATATTGCGATATATTAATTGCATATATTAATGAATATATTGATATCGCTAAGATAGTTTTGATAATTTCTTATTAGATAAAATCTTGAATATAATAATATTGCTAAAATAATTTTTTTTTCTATGTTTCTTCTTTCTATTTTATTTTCAAACTTATCTTCATTTTCTTTATTGCCTTATATTTTGTTTATGTTTTACTTTTCAACCGTCAGCACACATTCACAGATTTTCAGAGCTAGACACAATGAGTAGTTGCTTTTGGCATATATTTTGTTATCAAGTTTTATGAATTTAAAGTTAATTAATATAAACTTTTTATTGAAATTGCTTTCTTACCATTTTATTTTTGATACAGGTAATTTCTTCCTCATTTAACATAATTTTATTTTCAAGTGCAAATACTTTTGATACTGCCATTGAAAGATGGTTTTGTGTTGAAGAATTGACATGAGTATCTTGTTCTTTTCTCACTCCCTGCAAAATATAAGGTATACCACAACTATGATTAAAATATAAGATGAAAAATTACATGTTTTACTCAGATCAATAAAATGCTTTAATGATATTGACATTATAGTTATAGCAATTGTTGATGTAGAAATTTTTCCATTATAATTTAACTTAAATTTTATACATTAAATTTTTTTTTAGTGGTAAGCTTGTTAAAAAATGTGTCATATATTCAATTTAGATCAAAGTTATTTACATGTACTTAAAAAACATGTTATATCTAGTGGAACCTTGCTGGAGCTTATAAAAAAGCTAGAACCAAAAGAATATATATAGAACTCAAAATCAAAACGAAAGCTAAAGTGAACGCACGCTGTTTTCGCAGCTCAAAGAAAATAAAATTGTTTATAGTATTAATAGTTGTTTTATATTGTAATAATTTAGTATTGTTATTATTAGTAAGGAAGTAAGAGACTATTTACACTATTTACATCAGACCAATTACTATAAAAGTTTCTATAAAAAACATTAAAAAACTAATGAAAAGCATGTTAGAGGAACAGAGAAAGTGTAGAAACAGAAAAACTTCTAATAAATATAATAATTTTGAAAATAACTTTGAAAAAATCACTTGTTCAAATATGAAAAGAATAACAGAAGACTAGAAAAAATTGAAAGCGATTTGAACAACTACAAAATAAAAATAAAAAGTATGCAAAAAGATATTAGTGATTTAAAAGAGAGTATTAATTTCCAAGAAAAGATTTCAATGAAAAAGATAGAAAGTAACAAGCGCATAGATGACGTTAAAAAACTATACAATGAAAAAACACTTCTTGATTCGAATAATGAATCAAGTATTTTGAAAGATATTAAAAAAAAGTTAATTGACCTCGAAAATGGATCCCGAAGAAATAATTTGTGAATTGATGGTGTTAAAGAATTACCCTTTTTTTTTTTTGTAGTTGTTTTAGGTGCTCCCAGAAGTTCTTACGGTCTTATCACAGAGCACCGCGGGAGAGCATTTAACAGGAAATTCACACCTCCTTCCGTGCCAATGTCGCTTGTTGGGCTAAAGCTGGCGTCGAACCCAGGACCTCTGGATACTGAGCCAGAACTCTAACCACTGCGCCACGGCTGCTCACATTTAATTCTAATTTATAACACAATCAGAATGTCTGAAACAAATGATTTTAAATCGTTTAGTTGTAATTTTTTAGAAATGACACACTTCTCATCTAATAAAAACTTTGATCCAGATATTAATTGTTTCAATGACATTATTACGGATTCTTCATATTACTATCCTCACTAATTAGAATAATTTTTTTATAAAAATACAAAAAAATAATATTTTTGATCAACTAAGAATTCTTCAAATAAATATCAAAACCGCAATTTTGAAAATCTTCTCAATTTTTTTAAGAAATCAATAATTTTCAAAAATACAAGTTGTTTAACTGAAAGCTGAAAACTGAAAAAGATTTACATACTACTTCAAATTTTAATCTTCCTTACTTTTGATTTAGTTTATCAAGAGAGACTAATTAATAAACGCGGTGGAAAAATTCTTATTTTTGTAAAGGAAAATATTACACATTATATTTGGAACTATTTAAGTGTCTCTGACGGCGACAAAGAAATTTTAACTATTGAAACTCTAAACAATCAATCAAAAAACATTTGTTGCTATAGGCTTCCGAAGAGTGTGGCCGAGAACATGAGCATGTATTATGAAGAAAATCTTTCCAAAAAAGGCATCTTTCAAAAAAAAAGAACTTCATTGTAGAAGATTTTAATATAAATTGGTTCCATTATTCAACCGATATTAAATTTAAAATTTTTTATGATTCTATTTTCGAAACGGGAGCCATCCCTTTAATAAATTGCCCTTCAAGAGTAACTCCAAAATCAGCTACTCTAATTATAACGTTCAAACAACTGATTTTTTTAACAGTGGCTTAAAACTTAAAAACAGACATATCTGACCATTTCCCTATCTTTTTTACCATTAACTTCAACTTTAAAATTATGATTTAAACTAACACAAAAGTTAGATTACGCAACTATAACCCAAAAAATGTTGAGCAATTTAAAACACAATTATCATTGCTTCATTGGAAGAACATGGACTTTAGTGATAACGCAAATAACATTTATGATAAATTTTTTAATACATTTTACTCTGTTTATGATGCCAATTTTCCCTTTATATGAAAAACAATAAATTAAAAAAATATCAATTCTCCCTGAGTTACCAAAGGTTTGACAAAATCACCAAAAGTTAAATAGAAATTATACATAAAATATCTAAAAAACAAATCATTCGCCGATGAGAAAATATACAAAGATTTCAAAAATCTTTTTGAAAAAGTTCAAAAAAACTTAAAAAAGCATTATTATTCTGAAATTCTCAATAACGCAAATAATAATTGTAAACGCTCCTGGGAAATAATAAAAGAAATTACGGGTAAATCAAAGCTATGCTCAAGTTCCCTGCCACTCATGATCAAAATGAATAACAATAATATATATATTTCTTAAACAATAGCTCACGAATTTAATAATTTTTTTCTTGAAATTAGCTCTAAACTATCTAAATTAATTCCTAACACTGCAGCCTCATTTTAAAATTTCCTAGTACCGATGGAACTGCATTTACTCGGATGAGTTATCTTTCACCGATGGAATTGCTTTCACTCGGATGAGTTATCTAAAGAGTTACTATTTGATGAGTTCGAAAAAGCATTTAAAACACTAAAAATAAAGCAGTTAAACCGGATGAAATCAATGGTAACATAATTTTAGATTGCTTTGAACAATTAAAATATATCCTTTTTAACGTCTTTAAATCATCAATCGAACAAAAATCTTTCCTGATCAATTAAAAATTGCTAAAGTTATTCTACTATTCAAAGATGGTGACAAATCTGACATTAGTAAATACCGGCCTGTCTTTACCTTATGTATATTTTCAAAAATACTAGAAAGAATCATGTTCAATCAAGTATTTAATTATTTTAGTTTAAATAATTTATTATACAACAATCAGTTTGGCTTTAAAAAGAATAACTCAATTGAGCATGCAATTATTGAGTTGGTACGTGAAATTTCCAATTTTTTTGAAAAATCTCAATTCACATTAGGAACTTTTATCGATCTTTCAAAAGCATTTGATACTGTCGATATTTATCATGATATTTTGCTTTATAAACTTAATTATAACGGAAAAAATGAAAGAGTAATTAAATGGTTTCAAAGTTATTTATCTAACATAAAACAATTTGTTTCTTGTAATCAAATTAATCATAAACAGTTTTTAAATGTTTGCTGTGGTGTTCCGCAACGTTCCATCTAAGGCCCTCTTTTGTTTCTAATATATAAACGATTTGGATAAAGCCTTAAATCTTCTAAGTATTATATTTGATGATGACACAAACTTATTTCTCTCTAACAGTGACATCTATCTACTATTATCCATGATGAATAAAGAACTTCAAAACATATCAAATGGTTTAAAAGTAACAAATTAAAATTAAATGTAAGCAAAACAAAATGGATTTTTTTCAACACGCTCTCCAAAAAATATTCTCTACCCCCAAATCTACCGAAAATTCTGATTGAACATATTGAAATAAAAAGTGATTCTGTAACTAAATACTTGAGGGTTTTCATTGACGGGAACATCCCATGGAAACATCATATTAACTACGTCTGTTCGAAAGTTTCAAAAAGTATTGGAGTTTTATATAAGGCGCGTACTCATTTAGATAAAAATAGTTTAACTAAACTTTATTATTCTTTTAATCATAGTTATATAAGTTATAAAGTTATTGCCTGGGTAGCACTAATAAAAGCAAGTTACAATGTCTCTACCGCCATCAGAAACATGCAATCCGTTTAATTAATTAATTCTGCAGATCGGTTTTCACATTCCTTAATATTTTTTAATCAAATGAAAATCCTCGATATATATAAACTCAACGTATATAAAAATTTACCTTTCGTTTATATGTGGAAGTATGATTTATCTCCTTTAATTTTTAAAGACCTTTTTATTTTGAAACCATTAAGCAAGTTTAACTCGAGGAATAATTATTATTTATATGAACCACTCTGTCGAACAAAATTCAATCAATTCTGTATCACCTATCGTTCAGCTTATCTCTGAAGCAAAGTTATTTGCCTATCTTCGGCTTACCCCTAACTTATCCTGTTTTTAAAAATAACTTAAATAATCTCATTCTCTATATCTTGGAAAATATTCTAGAATATTTTTTATTTACCTTGAGGTAAAAAATAATTTTTATTGTCATGTATGTTTATGTTTTGTTTTATACTTGTTTACAAATTATTTTCATTTATCTAAGTACGATATGTTTCTAAGTTATTTTTTACGTCCTCTTATTGTACAAAGGAGTTTTTATACTATTTTACGTACACTTTTTGTAAAAGGCCTCTGACGATAAGATCATCGTGATCTTCTGTTTGAACCTTGTTTGTATTTGAAAAATATGTAATTTATATGCATTATGTCAAATGTAAACAAAACATTAAAAGAAAAAAAAACTAATAACATATTCTATTATTTTTCTATACTTGTATAAATTATTCAAACAAGCTTCTCCAATGAAAGTCAACCACAAGTACTTTAAATTTTTGATTATATTACAATGTAGTTATTCTCCTCCTGAGATAAGAAGACTTATATAAATTTTTGTCGTAAATATAATTAACAATTAAGGCGAAAACTATAATCCATATAAGAGTAAGCCACGAATTATAAAAGAAATTAAAAAAAACAAAGAGGTCGAGTTTTTGATTATTTAGCACAAACACCTTAATGCCTTGTATTGATTCTTGATTCTTTTAAATGTTTTTTTTAACAACAAAATTATAAGTCTAATGCTATATAATGCTAAATACTTTTTTTTAATAATCTAATTTTATTTTAATACTTTTTTTTCTTCGTTTAAATAAGAATTAAGACTGGTTTTAAATATGATGTAGCGCAAAATTATGATTGTAATAGAAGATATGACATTGCTCGCGGAATAATGATTGTAATATAAGATATGACATTGCTCGCGGAATAGTTTTATACACGCATTTGAATTTGTTTGATGTAGAAAATGTAATTGCAAATTACATTTTCTACATCAGCTAAAAGGAAATGAATTCATTGTATTTAAAAAATGATTGATAACTACATTTATACTAATAAGAGCAACGGCGGCGCTAGACATATTGTGGACGTCGGCAAATTTAGCCTTGCAAGGTCCTTTTAAAAAAAACAACTAATAAAAACAAACCTTGATTTGGCCGAATCTCTGGGATTAAATTTTTATTGAGCACTATATTTTATTGAAAGTTATAAACACAAGTCAGAGTTGCTATTGTTAATTATTTTAAACATATTTATTTTACACTTAATTTTGATGTAGGTATTCAAATTGTTTTTAATATTTAAATACTAGGTTTCATTATAAGTTTTAAAATTTAGATTAAAAAATTAAGGAGGAGCATATAAGCTTCGTTGCTAATTATGATATGAATTAATAACAATAATTACACGAACATACACAAATTAAAAAGATAAATTTTTCGGATTTTAGCCACGCTGAAACTTTTTAAAATTGTGTCATAACTTTCACCTTCTGCTATTTTAACTTCAATGGACAAAATGAATAAAACATACATAATTAATAAAACAGACATAATGAATGAAAAGAGTCTTTCTTGGCTCATCGTGCTCCTTAAATAGGTCTTAATCAGTTTCAACATTGAGAAACTTCTCTCAGCAGAAGCTGCTCTTACTGGAATTGTGAGCATGATTCTGATTGTTATGTAAAGATTTAGAGATATTTCTTCAAAATTATTTTCTAAAATGTATTGTATAAGTTTGCATCATTTACATTTTCTTGTAAAGTGAGTTTTAAAATTTACACTCCTTGATAAAGTTCGAAAAGATCTATATCGCTGTTTTTGTTGTAGTACTTAAGAGTGGTATTGTACAATGAGTTCAATTTATTAATTTATTAAATAATATTATTATACAAATATGCGATAAACACAAAGAAGATTCTAGATTACAGCTAGAGTTGCTCGAGTCCGTTGTTGTTTTATAGGTTACTCCAAGAGAGCGAGACTTCAATAAACTCGCCATTTATACAAATTCTTAAGGGGGACATTATTTGTTATATACAAACAATTAATCCAAATGATTTACGTTTATTACAATTTGATTAGCGCAACACTCCCGCCACCAACAGTAGTCACGAATAGCTGAATGTTACTTTTATTAACAAACGTAGTTTCGACAGAACTAACTTTATTTTCTTCCAGTAAACACAACTTGTTAACTGGACGAGTCAATTACATAATTTTTCCAGCGGAGATATATCGTACATTTGCTGCACGCACTTGTCCGTTTGTTGACGGTAAAAGTTTTTCAACAACGCATGTTTTCCATAAACCACGAACCAAATTTAAATCTTGGATTGTCACTACATCGCTTTTATTTATAATATTTTTACTTCCACTTTTATTAAAACTTTTATGAAATTCGCGAAGCTCTGTTAAATATTCATTGCGCCTCCTATTCCAAAAATATTCTAAAATAGAGTTTCTATATACAACGCGCTTTTTTATGTCTATATATTTACATAACTGTTTTTTATTAATAATGTTTCTGAACTTATTCTTTTGCCAAACACGAGATGATTTGGAGTTAATGGTTCGTCTCCCGGTTCTTCATACGAAAACGTTAACGGACGATTGTTCATAACGACTTCGATTTCTGCAAAAATTGTGAGTACTTCTTCGTAAGATAATCTTGCAGTTTTCAATATTTTTCTAAGAACTCTCTCAACTGAACGTACCATACGTTCAAAGAATCCCCTCCCCTTCACGGAGCGGCTGCAACATTGAAGTGCCATAAAATGTCTCTTGAGGATGCAAACTGTTGTGTTTCATCGGCTGTAAAACACGATCCATTTTCACTAATAATTTCGTAGGGTGCGCCAAATTTGCTAATGAGTCTTCGCAACCCTCGAATACACGCCAAAGCTGAACAATCAGGAACTAAATCTAATTGTATAAAACGTGTATTAGCACAAGAAGCTAAAAGTATCCCATACTTAAATATTTCTCCTTCAGAATATATATTTTTCACAAATAATGGTCCACAGTAATCAATTCCTGTGAACTTAAAAACATAATCATCGTTTACTCTACTTAAAGGTAACGGAGGAACATTAGGATAACTATAAGTTTTGCCTTCGTACCTTCGACACAAAAAACATTTTTTAATTAATTTTTGAATTAAATTTCTAACTTTTGGTATCCAAAATTCCAATCTAATTTGGTTTAGCGTTTCTTTTACGCCGTTGTGCTTAACACTTTCATGGCAATGTAAAATAATTAATTCAGTAAATGGACTTTCCTTTGGAAGAAATATTGGAAATTTAATATTGTAACTAATTGGAGCATTTCCCAATCGCCCCCTAAATCTTATTATTCCTTCGCTATCAAAGAAAAATCCTAAATCATTTATTAGTTGTTTATAATTATTAGAACTATATATATTTTGTTGGATAAATTTAATCCAAATTATTTTGGCGTTTCTTAATTCAAAAGAAGAAAGTAAAAGATTGTTATTTCGTACTTGCGTATTTTTTAAGCAAGATACGAATTTTAGAATATAAGCAGTTACTCGTATTAAACGGGAGTATGAATTAAAAATAGTTATATCAATAAATTTTAAGTCTATGTACGATTCATTAGTTATTAGTAATATTTTTGTTTCCTCTGGAGGTTTTATTAATTTATTTTGATCAAAGGAAGGCCAAACATCTGGAGTATAAAGAAATTTGGGTCCATTAAACCATAACTGACTATTAATTAAATTTTCAATATTTGAACCTCGTGATATAATATCCGCAGGATCACGATATGTTTCGACGTAATCCTAAAAGGAAAAGTCAAATAAATCTCTAATTTTTTCAAGAAGGTTTTGAAT
This sequence comes from Hydra vulgaris, assembly GCF_038396675.1. Classification (NCBI taxonomy): domain Eukaryota; kingdom Metazoa; phylum Cnidaria; class Hydrozoa; order Anthoathecata; family Hydridae; genus Hydra; species Hydra vulgaris. The sequence continues at coordinate 34,695,380 of NC_088934.1, forward strand.
AAATGTTTCATAAATTTTATTAGAATTTTTATCCGATGTATGCAAATATAAGAATCTGAAAATAATTTAATTTTAGAAAGAAGAATAATTGATGAGAGTTCCTACTTTTGTTTACTTTAACTACTTTTGAAATAAGTGTTGCAAGCATCAAGCAACTTTTTAATTCTAATCGAGGTATTGTGCATTTACTTAGCGAGGCTATTCTAGATTTTGAAGTAACAAGAGAAAAACACTGTTTGTTCTCATTAAAAATACATCATAAATATATACAACACATAAAGGCTTTTAAACTAGCATCACTAAAACCATAAAGTTCAAATCGCGTGCAACTTGCACTCGATTTGAAAAAAAATAACATCTAGGTACACAAGTCGACTGTACAGAACCAAAATCCTTATAAATATCTTGCCATACTTTTAATAAATCTTTATTAATTTTACAATCCCATCCTACTTTAGAAATACAAATTTGTTGAAATAAAATTTTTAAACGTACAATTACTGGGTTTATTAGTCCCAAGGAATCGAAAAAACTTGCTGTAGAAATAAGCACGTCTCTTTTTGTTGGAAAAGGGACGACAATCTTAAATTACTCAAAAAATGAAAAAATAAATAAATCTAATTTCTTGTTCCATGTTAAACCTAACACTTTAGTAATATTTTGACTCTGAAAATTCGTTTCATTTATTAACTTATCTAATTCGACCGAATTAGATTCAAATTATCTTAAATTAAAACCAGCTTCACCTAGCCGGGAACGACATTTTTTATAAAAATTAAAACATTCAATTACAGAATCAGAGCAAAAACTTAAATCGTCAACGTGAATAGAATTTAGTAATCGACTTACAAATATTGGATCAGAACTTAAATAACGTTCGGCGTGTTTAATTAAAGTTGCTGAATGAAGAAAAGGAGAAGAAGTGACTCCAATAAGACACGACATAATCTATATGTTACTAATTTATGATTTTTTAAATTTTTTATATCTAAATTAATAATATTTTCATACCATAAAAATCGTATGAAATCGCGATGTTTCTGAGATATTGAAATGTTCAAAAAAGCTTTTTCAATATCTGCATTAAATGCTATCCTATTTACACGAAAACGTATCAAAACTCCATTTAGTATAGTTGTTAAAGAAGGACCTGAATGTAAACAATCATTTAGGGAGGGACCTGAGCTTGTCGCACTCGCATAAAATACAATGCACAACTTAGTTGTAACTTTATCTTCTCTTATAACTGGTCTATGAGGTAAATAATGAACAAGTCCGATCTTAGATTTATTGCTTAAAACTTGCTCTACCGTTCCATTTAATAATTGTTATTTTATAATATCATTATATGAATCAAATAATATTTTAAAAACTTTTTCTCTAATTATTTGAATCTTTTTAAACATAAACTATAATCATCGCATAACAAAGGATGATTTTCCTTAAAGGGTAGTTCTACAGTATACCTATTATTTTCAAATTTAATGCTTTTGCGAAAATGTTCGACAACTAGATTGTCGCTAATATTATCTTCGCTTTTATTCCAAATAGTTGAAAACTTGTCTTTTAAAAATGTTTTATCATTATATAATTCTGCTTCGACTTTTAAAACATGCGAAGACAGAACAGAACAATCTACTTTATTATTATTCTTAACCGTGATAGGACCACTGACTAAGTATCCTACCTGAGACTTTATCGCATTTGGGCCTTTAAACCCTCTTATTATCTTATTTTCAATTATTGACCAATAGTAATCGGCACCTATTAAAATATCAACTTCTAAATATTCATTATCTCTATGATAGTCTGCTAACTTTAAGTATTTTAAATGCTTATAATTTTTACACGCAGTTTCTATATACTGGCCATTTAACGGAGAAAAATTTCTTTTACAAAACATATAATTTCAATATCATCTCCGTCATTACCTTGAACATAAACTTTAACTCTATCTAAAATTTCATTTGTATTATTATTTCCAAAAGTTTTGATATTAATTTCTTTAGAATCTATTATTTTAAAATTTAATTTTTTACATAAAGAAGGCGTAATGTAACTTAATTGGGAACAGTTATCGAAGAGAAGACGGCAATAATTAAATCGGGACTTATTACTTTTGACTTTTCCCCAGGCTGTCTGGAGTAAAACACGTTGATTAATTTTAGAAGAAACATCAGCAACAGCTGTTAACTGTCCTGTTTTAGAGTTATTATCAAATTTATTATTCTCTTTAAAACTCACAAATATATATATGGTGAGGCTTGTTACACTTAAAACATAAAAAGTTTGATCTACAACTTTTACTCGAGTGACTTTCGCGTAGGCAACGAAAGCAACATCTTTTTTCAATTAAAATACTTTTTCTAGCTAGCTTTTCTAGCTAAGCTTTTCTAGCTAAAACATCTGTCACTAAGTTACAATAATGAGATTTATGATTTTTTAAACAATAAACACATGTAATTAAATTTGTAGAAAAATTTTGATTACGGAAATTATTTTGCCTTAAATTCTGTTTAAACTTGTTACTAAACCGATTATCTATCCCGTTAGCGTATAGAGTATTTGCATGTATGGGACTTCTAAAATTTTCATAATTACTACGCGTATTTTCTCTGGCACTGATTTCATTTTTTTATATTTCTAAAACGTTAAATATATTCCAAGCTTGACTCCCATTTAATTCTCTATTTATAATTAAATTTAATTCCTCTGGTAATTTTTCTAATAAGATAGGAATTAAAATTGATCCATACATATTTTCATCTACTGATAAATTTTCTAAACTCCGAATTTGTATTTCTATTGTATCAAACATTTTTCGTAATTCGCTTATATTTTTAACATCCTTAATTTTTTCTAGTGATAACAATTTTTTCATATGAATTGAAATTAATAATTGCTTATTGGAAAATCTATTTTTTAATATATTCAAAGCTACTGAATCGTTTTCATTAGATAAGATTAATCCTGTAATTGCAGATAACGCCTGACCTTTAACTAAATTTCTGAGATAAGTCATTTTTTGTATATCAGGCAATTCCATATTCTTATTTATAGCGCAATCAAAATTTTCATAAAAAGTTTGCCAATTTTCTTGTTTACCGTCAAAGATTTCTAATTTAAGAGCCCGCTCTTAATTTAGAAATCTTTGTTTATAAGTTTATTAGCAAGACAGCTTAACTGTCTTGCTAATAAACTTATTTGAACTTATAATATCTACATTATGTTTATTAATAAAATTTTCTATACTTAAAATAGATTGCTTATAAAAAATGGTAAACTCTGTACTCCTAATTTCTTCTTGCTCTAACTCCTCATCCACCTCAATCAACGATGATATATTGCAATCAAACTGTGTAATTTTCAAATACTTATTGATGGCTGTATTTTTCAGACTCGTCAACTCATTCAAGCAATCCTCGTGCAAACCACCAACCATAAGATTGTTAGCTTGCTCGAAAACTCGCCTGACTGAATTGACGGCCACCGTTCGTCCTCTACGTTTATTAGCAAGATTAGACATAATAAGATTAAGGAAAGAAATAAATAACTATATTATATATATAAATGGTATATGGCTTTAATTAGAACTGTATGGACTTTTCAAATTGAGACCTCGATGAATGAATCAATAAAACCTCGTATCAACAAAATGTCCAGTCAAATTGAACCCTCGTAGCAAATATAATAATAAATAATAATATAACCTTTGACCTCGACTTTATATATTAACATAAATAACTTTTTGTACAATTATACTTAATAAATGAATTTTATGACCTCAATTCTTAATAATATTTAAATAATTTTCTCAATAATATCCTAAATAGTTCTCTTAATTATATCTTAAATAATTTTCTCAATAATATCCTAAATAATTTTCTTAATTATATCTTATATAATTTTCTTGATAATATATTTAATAATTTTCCTAATATATTCTTAACTAAATTCCTTAGTATCTTTAATAAATTTCTTAATTGATAAATGATATTTCAAAACAACAATAAATGCAATTATCACCTAAACAACTATAATAAGGAATAACAATTTGTAGTTAACGATCGGCAAACAATCCAAAAGTTGAAACTTAATTGTAAATAAATCTAAATGTATATCTTTAATAAAAATTCACATAAACAAATAATAAATTCACTTAGCTGATTAATTGATCACAACTTTTTCTTTATATATCGCTCCTTTAATTTTGTCTTTTAGTCTCTATCGTGGACTTCAGGACTTCAAAATATTCTCTTCGTATTCTCCGTGGGCTCCATGTTGTAGTACTTAAGAGTGGTATTGTAAAACGAGTTCAATTTATTAATATATTAAATAATATTATTATACAAATATGCGATAAACACAAAGAATATTGTAGATCACAGCTATAGTTGCTCGAGTCCGTTGTTGTTTTATAGGTTACTCCAAGAGAGCAAGACTTCAATAAACTCGCTATTTATATAAATTCCCAAGGGGGACATTAATTGTTATATACAAACAGCCAATCCAAATGATATACGTTTTGTAATGATTGATGTAATGATTGATGTATTTTTAATAAATCCCTCGTTTTCCTCATGTATTGTTTTTCCGTTTTTGATTCTTTTATAAAATTCCATCCATTTAACCGTGCATTCTTGTTTTTTAATTTCTATGCAATATCCGACTCAGATTTTTCCAGTCACAACATCCTTTTTTCACCATCTGAGTCTGTGTTTGCGAAAAAAGCCTACAAGAAAATAAACTTTATCTTTCGACAAGGAGCAAACTTACCATCTGCTGCGTTTAGTTTTGCCGTTTATCAGTTTTCGCGTAAAATAGAATTTAGAAAACTGTCTGTTATTTTCCTCATTGAAGTAACTTTCATCAGATTTCTCTATATTTTATTGGGGGTTGTTTTAAATAAAATCATAACGCTGAGGGTCGGTTATTGGAAACGTTCGTTTTCCTGCACATTTATTTATTGTTTATAAATAATCATTATAGTTTATAATATCGCTCAAATGAAATGCTTGCTCTTGATTTACTCAATTTTTTTCACTTGCCAAATCTTTCTTGCGTTCAAACTCTTTAGCCACAGCCTTCAGAGTCAAATGTATTACATTTGACTCTGAAGCTGGTTTATGTTTCAGAAAACAAAGAAACTTGGCCACGAGGTTCATCAAAGGACTCTGGAGCAGTAATAGTTGAAAGGGATTACTTCAGACATTTCATCATACTGGAATTTATAGCATGGTTTGATTTCTCTGTTTCAGTTTTTCTTTTTCTTTTTGATGCACCAAACCCCCATGTTCTTCCTATATCTATGTCTCTCGTTGGTTTTCCAAACATCATTTTGAACTCATGTTTGGACTAATGAAAACAATTATAGTTAGGTACTTGCATGAGTTTTAAGTTTTGATTTTAATTATTTCTTATGGTATTAACTTTAAGTCAAGGTAGTCATAAAAAAAGCAAAACATTTTTACTTAACTTTTTAAATTTACGTGTACTTAATTGAATAAGGAGTTAAATTTTATTTATAATAGTTTGTTATATTCACACATTTCGTTATTGTTTTTAAAACAGAATGTAATAATAAGCATAGCTGCTCTAAAGGCTTAAATAATTGCACTATATTTATTATTAAAATTATAAATTAATAAACTAAGTTAGTTAGGTTATAATAAAAAAATATAAACTTTAATTCGAATTCATTTTCATTTCTCAGATTTTAAAATTGTTTTACTAACAATTTGTCATGTGCTGTAATCGAATAAAAATGGAATAGAATAAGACAATCAAATTTTTTGAAGATCTAGAGTCAAATATTACCGTTTCTTGTTAATTATTTAGTTAACGATACGTTATCCCTTACACGACAGTTTCAAATTAATACTTATTGGAACTTTATTCTGAACATGCACAGTCAACAGTTATAAAACAGGAAATTTGAAGTATTATTCGATTACTATTTTATGAAGCTCAGCTTGAATTTAACTTGAATTTTTGTAAGTTTAATATTTCAAACTTTATGTAAGCTGCAGCGCAATGCTCATTTTTAGAGGTTTTAAGTTGAAGTTTTTTTTTACTTCAGATATTTTTTAACCGCTCTTTTGAGCAGGTTGACATGAAATATGTTGAAATGACATGAAACTGTTGAAAACGAATTAAAGACCTCAAATTTTTTCATTAATATTTAAAACCTTCAAAAAATGAGGGGATCCTAAACTTTATGTGGCTGTATGTTTTGAGCGTTAAAATATATTTTAATAAAATTTGAAACCTTATTAGAAGTTATGCTTCAATTCAAGACAAAGATTTGTTCTTTTCAAAAAATATTTTTCCTCAAATATTTTTCCTCAAAATTTTAGTTGCAATTATCTTCTTGTCAAAAATCTATTAGGAATGCAAGAAATTTTCACACACAAAACATGAATAAATCTCCGATAACTTTTAGACAAATGAAATGCCACAAACAGTATTTTAAAAATTATAATATGTTACAAAAATGAAAAAGAAATATGTATTTTTTCAATCTTGAAATGCTTCAATGTTTGTTCTGATGTAATACCGAGCGGAATTTTCTGCCTATCGAGATCCTTGAGATGAGACCTGATTATGTGAAACCTCCATCCAAGTGAAATCATCATTGCGAATACGTCATGGACATATACTTTTAAGTGAAGCATGGACTCCACAAACTTTTCTATTTTTTCTTTGTAGGATATATCGAGTTTTGTCCCAAAACAGCATTCAGCTACTAAATCAAACAAAATTTAACGAAACATTAACTTGCTGAAAATAATATTATTAACATATTCGTGTCTCCTAATCTTATTTAGACTGGTGGGTCAATAGTTCCCTATCTGTACTAATTGAATTAAAAACGCTCTAAGAAGTGTTAAAAAAATTTAAAAAGCATCGAAGTACCTTCTTTAAACCTCCTCAGGGTTTCAATACATTTCAGATATTCAAATGGAGAATAAAGTGTGATTTCGTTCACTGATCTTAAAACCATGGCACATTTAGATCAATCAAAACCACTACAATTATAGCCATGCCTGATCAACCGTTATCTTTTCAAGAAACTCCTTTAGATTTTTATCAGTGAAGAGGAAATCAATAAATTTACTAACATGGTGTTCATAAATATGATATTCAGGTGGTGGAATTAACTTTGAACTCCTTTTTCATCCATGGCCCATCACAATAGCAACACGAGTATTTTCCACCGTGACCCTTCATTATAGAAAATAATTTATAGGTATTGCATTGATGATGACAATCAATTTGATGATGACAATCATTTTGAGGTCAGAAGCCAAGTTAAATTTCAATTGATTGAGTTGAAGGAGTTAGATAAGTGTTTTCAATTTGTGATGATTATCTTCTATATTTTGAGCTATGCCTAAGATAATCAGTTTGATGACCCCGGTGTCAGTACATAAAACAATATCTTTTTTTAAACAGTTTTTACCGATCTTGAGCTGACATTTTATCACATTGTAAAACATATTCAAGTAGCGTGACCTGTTTGTAGCTTCAGTATAGGTGTTCTCCTGTATTCCAGATCATCCAACATCTTTTCTTATCTCTTTCATTATTCCAAACACTGCACAATTTGGAAGATCATGATTTATCTTCAAGTTCATCATTGTTTTACTTCTTATATGCCTTTTAGGTGATCGGTCTCTCTATACTTTAACAGGAAGAGCTTTTCCTCATGTTGCAAGTTTTATTTTTATACTATCACCAACAACAAATATTTTTTTTAGCTCACAAGAAACAATTCTGTTAGCGATATTTTGCTTCTTTGAAGTGATTAAGGAGTGAAGATTTTGAACAGTTTTTTTTTTCCTGCAAGGATGTCGAATACCAGGACCAACAATTTGACAGCATTCTGAGAAAAATAAAATTCTTTTTTTGAATGTAATCTTTTCAGATTCTACGTAGGTGAATTCAGAAAGATTATGTGTACTTCTACTTTTAGTATACTGCCCTAGGCAGCAAATAGCACAATTGCACATGCCATCTTTTTGTTTACCTCTACCAAATTTTTAACTTGATCACGACCATTTATCCAGGAAGTCTAACCAATTGTTAAAATTAAACAAATTATTAGAAAATTGACATAATTTATTGAGACTTATTTGTCTAAATTATCCTGTTTATGCCATTAGTTTTATATTAGATCATTTTTAATTAGTCTCTAAATAAAATTAACTTTAATTTCAAGCAAAAACAATGTAATTTGCAAACAAGAGTAGAAATACCCTTGAAAAACGCCCCCCCTGCATACTCTTGATTGAGGTAAAGTAATTTTTAAAAAGAAAAAAAATATTATCTTGAATCCCATTATAAATTGTAATAAGGCTTCAAATTTGGTCAAAATATATTTTGACGCTCAAAAGATACAGAAAACCTCTGTAAAAGAGCAGTGAGCGATTTATTTCAGAGTTGGCAGATAAATCTATATATCACAAATTTTGTTGTTGAAATTATGATTTTTAACGAACGTTTTTAAATTGAAACGTGGCTTTTTCTTTTGAAATGTTGTGTTTTTTAATCAGCTGTATTATAATAAAACTAATTTTTTTTTGCTAAAAGTAAGTTGTTTTGCTTTCTTCATTTTATCAATGTCTTTTTAAAGTTGATTCTAGAGACCAGTAATTTTTTTTTAAGACACATTTTTTATTTCTCTTACATGATAATTATATTTAGACATCTTTAAAACACGGACCAGGCAGCCAAATTAAATCTAATTTGTAGAATATACGGAGAAGATATAAAAAAAGATATATAAAAGTATATAAAATATATATATATATATATATATATATATATATATATATATATATATATATATATATAAATATACAGAGTGCTCGAGGTGGGAAAGATGAATTACAGTCACTTTGTTTTAAAGTACAAACCATCCCGCCACTATTTTATAAATCTCTATAAATAACAATGATTAAACGAGATGGCTTTTTTAATTTACCAAATATCATCCCGTTACGTTTTTCTCTCCATTTCGAGAACTATATATGTTACCATTACTAATGTTGTTGCTTAATAAAATCAAACTATTTAATTTTTAAAATTAATATAAATTATTTTAAAATTTAATAGCGAAAATTTGGTACAGCATTCCAATATAAAAAATGATGAATTTCTCATTAAAATTGGTGGTGATTATGGTGGTGGATCCTTAAGAATGTGTTATTAAATTGTGAATGTTGATATATTTTTTTTTTTAAAATAATAAAAGTTTTAAAAATGAAAGGTACACTACCATTTTTTATATAAAGTACTTTAAAATAGACTAATCTAAGTAAAACAACAATAAACATCGCTTTTTAGTAAAAAAACTGCTTTTCCGAAACAAAACCTTTTATTAATGTATAAAATGAACTAATATTTCAAAATTAATAATCAAAAGTTATAGACTAGAAGCTTTTTTATAGATTTGACGCTTGATATAGACCCGAACGTCTATATACAATGCATATAAACCCGAAGCGTCAAGTCTATAAAAAATCTCTAGTGTATAACTTTCAAACACCAATTTTAAAATGAAAATTATAATTTATAGATTGAATTTTTGTCATGACAAGCAAGAGTTGACAACTTTTACAGTATATTATTCTTGTGAAGTCTTGCTCAAAGTAGAGGTTAAAGAACGTTTACGTTTGACACCATCATATTTTGCTCATTCAATGTTTGGGAATTTAAAAAATTTTTATATTCAAATAACTTAATTTCTTACCTTGAAATTGCATCCAATGTTGAAGTATTGACAAGGAACAATTGTATTAGGGCAACTATCAGTGATATGGAAAGACATCTATAAATAAATGTGAAAAAAGTTTACTTACCGCACGCAATACAATATTTTTTTAAAAATAAAACAGTTTTTTTGATTACTATCCAAACCTCTTTACGCAAAATATTCATGCCACATTGATTCACTGATTCATTGATTCAAAGTGGTAAATACTCGCAATTTTTCAAGTGAGTCTAAATGTAATTTTACAAAAAAATTTAGTTTTTACATAATTTTGATTTGATTAACAACTTTTCTTTTAACGCACTTATCACTTATGATGATAATAATGATAATAATGATTTTTTTTTTATTTGCATTTTTTATCGATAAAAAAAATTTACAATCGTAACGTAAGACAAATTGAGTCTTATTGTTAAGTTCCAAAAAATGCGTCATTACTAAATAAAATATGTTTTAACAATAAATTATAGTTTCAATATATATTTCTCTGATTTAATATTATAAAGGAAAATGTAAATATATTGCATAGTGTTTTGAGTTTATAGTTTTTCATAGAGTAGGATTAAAGAGTTTTTTGTAAAGTAAAAAAAAAAAAAAAATTTATTAAAATATTTAAATGACAAAAATAACATTTAAAAATTGGTTTGAAAAAAAAAAAAATATTTTTTTTTTTAAAAACCTTTTATTAATAAAGCAATTTAAAGTTTAACTAATTTACTTAAACTTATCATACTTTTTATAGCCAACTAAGTAAAAGCAAATAACCAGCAAAAAAATAAAAGATTAATAACTCAAAAATAAAAATAAATTCCTTAAAAAGAAGATTATCATTTGAAATATTAAAAGTATATGCACATATATTAACTAATTATGTATAAATAATGTAAAGTAATTAATTAAATAACTATTAATTATTGATTTCAAATTTATAGAAGCTTTATTAAAAAAAAGCTTTATTAATTCATTTTTAGGTAACAAAAGTAATTGCTTAAGTTTTGTTTTGAATTGGTTTAGAGAATAACTTGTTTTCAGTTCATTATTTATTGTTATGTTCCACGTCTTTGGTTCTCGGTTTACAATAGAGAATTTAATGTTATGTTCCACAACTCTGGTTCTCGGTGTACAATAGAGAACTTAATGTTATGTTTCACAACTTTGATTCTCGGTTTACAGTAAAGAATTTAATGCTATGTTCTACAACTTTGGTTCTCGGTTTACAATAGACAATTTAATGTTATGATCCACAACTTTGGTTCTCGGTTTACAATAGAGAATTTAATATTATGTTCCACAACTTTGGTTCTCGGTTTACAATAGAGAGTTTAATGTTATGTTCCACAACTTTGGTTCTCGGTTTACAATAAAGAATTTAATGATATGTTCCACAACTTTGGTTCTCGATTTACAATAGAGAATTTAATGTTATGTTCCATAACTTTGTTCCTTGGTTTACAATAAAGAATTCAATGTTATGTTCCACAACTTTAGTTCTCAATTTACAATAGAGAATTAAGTAGAGGAATAATAAGTTTTGGATTGAATGCAGTTTTATTTTTAAAATCTAGTACGGTGTATGTGATTTATATTTTCAAAAATTAAATAAAATAAGATTGGTAATATATTTTCCTTAAGTTTTAACATGAAAATTAGAACATCATAGAGGTTTAGCTTATATACATTTAGGATATTGAATTTATTAAATAGTATTTGTGTGTATAAGAAACGATCTACAATTAAACAATCTATAATTATAACCTGTTTTTGTTTGCTAAGCAATTTTTTTTATTTTATTCGCGTTAGTGGCACACCAAACAATATTCGCATAACTTAAGTAGCAATGAATAAAAGAAAAGTAAACTTTTTTTAAAGAAGATCGATTTAATAATTGCTTAGCTTTGATACCTAAAATTTTCGATATTTTATCTTCAATTAAACCTATATGTTCCCTCCAGGTTATTTTTCGTCTAGAAACACGTCTAAAAGTTTTATATGATGACAAAGATAATAAAGATGATGATCATCATCATCACCGTAAATCATGACATCATAACATCATAAGTAATAATGATCATTGTTGTTGTAGTTATTAACTTGTATATTCAAAAAACGTTTTGAAATTATATTAGTTTTTGAAACTTTTTAAAAGCAAAGTATTTTACAGTCTAAAAAATTAAACTCATTTTTATATTTTTGATTTAAAGCAAATATGTCAACTCTTAATCCCAAAGGTTTTGCATAAGAGAACCTTAGCCTTCTTTACAAAGTACTTAATTGGAAAATAAATATATGGAAGACCTTATGATGACCTCATATAACTTTAATTAAATTAATAAAATGTTAAAGTATCAATAATAGTTTTAATTTTTATCATAAAAAAACTCACAACGCCCCACTTCTAATTATAGTTATTATTCTAAAAATAAATGCCGTAAAAAAAAAAAAAAAAAGTGACAGACACCTAAAACTAAGTTATATTTTAAGCTCTAAACTTATAAACTCTTTTCTTTAAAACTCTAAACTTTAAAACTTTTTTTTTTTAAACTCTAACTAAGCCTTTTATAAGTCTGTTATATATTATTATTGAATTTAATTCTGTCGCTGCCGTTACTTATTTGTTCCTGTTTGACAAGGAATCATAGCAGACATAACTCCCGAATTAATAACGAATAAAAGTATATGCAAATAATTAACTTCAGTAAACTTCAAATTTTGTAATTTTATAAGTTATATTTATTATAGTTTTACAGTCTTCATTTTACTTAAAATTGCAAAAATTGCGTTGTAGCACCATTTCCTTATTTTTAATTTATAACATTTATTTGCCGTTTTAAACTGTTGTAGGCTTTTGCCTAATAAATAATGTTAAAAGCATTAATTATTCACCCTAAAAAAGGGCCTGGTAAAATCATGAAAGAGTTCGTCCGTAACTCATTGGGTAACAGAATAGTACGTATATTTAAGTAAGCATTCCGTTAATTAAAAAAATTTAATTAGATAGTAAACGACCGGTGTCTGGGCTGGCGCTAGGTTTGATAACACATAGCATATTAATTTTATGCGGCCCTGATCATAAACCTGGCCCTGGTCATGGCTATGTGTTTTCAAACCTAGCCCCGGCCAAAGCCCTGGTCGTTTACTACCGTTAGATCAAAGTATTTAAACTAAAAAACGGACTGCAGTACATAAAGTTAAAATAGTATTTAAAGAGAACAATTTTCCACTAGCCATAGTTCCCTAATGATGTGACTCTTATGTCACATCATGTTGGAGCTATGATGAACTTTTAAACGCTTCTCGTCGGCTTGCACAGGCTTAGCTAACACAATACTCGTTAATTCAATAGTTAGATTACTATATCGTTTTGGATAGCCTAATATTAGTATTCAACTCATTATAATGTTTTGTTGCTTCTTAAATTTGATAATAGTTCTACATTATTAGATATGCATTGATTGTAATAGTTTATATTAAGAGCCTACTGGCTCAACTTTTACAAAATTTAAATCACATTTTTGGAACTTTTAAAGACTATAATTTTACAAAATACTCATCCTAAATAAAGTATTATTTGTTTAAATTTTGTAAAAAATAAAAATGACAGTATTATTGCTTGTATTTTCTATTTACTTTTTGAACGTAATTACTTGCGTATTCGGATTCATTCTAATGTTTTTGTTAACAGTTAAACAAAAGTTCAACCTTTTCATTATTGATTCAATAAGGTTGATTATTGAAAAAGATAGAACAGATGCTGAATGTTTATTTGAAATGATGCATGCAACGGAAGCATCTTAAATTACATTCTTCTGGGGGATTGGTGAGATACGGACGAAATTAAAGAAAAAATCGATTAACATGTTGATTAAAAAAAAATCATGTTATTTTCCTGATACGTAATGGCTTACGTAATTTTATTTATTGCTATGTACTCCTGCTTCAGTTTTTATTGTAAATTTATTTGTAAGACCATAACAGGATCAAATCAATTTTATCAACGGGAGTACTATTTTGGCTATCAAAAAGATGTGGCTAGTCTGCTAGGACTGCTATTTTGTATGGAGACAAATATTTTTTTTGATGCATCTGAATATTCAAAAATTTTGCAGCAGGCTACTGATTATGCCAAAAGAGATTAGGATAGTAAGTATACTTGTTAAGTATTTCAATTATAAAATAAAAATTTTAAATTATTCTATTTAATTAATAAATTTTCAGACAAACCAATGGGTTATATTTGAAAAAAAAGAACCTAAACTGTAATAAAGTGTATAATGTTTTTAAGTAAATGCACTTTGAGCCTTTTGTTTCATTTATTCTTTTGCATTCTAAAAATTGTTATCATGAATAGTTTTTATTAATTTAGCACTGTTTAATTATTCTGTTGAATTATTTAGCTTTTCGATGAAAATATCGAACTTTTGTGTATCTTTTCAAACAACTGCATCATCAGATTATTGTAAAAAATCTCAAGGATTTTCCAGATAAATAACTGATTGTATTGTTTGAAAGTGTAACTGTTTTTATTGTGGCAGAGAATTTAGTTAATTATTTCTGTTTAAGATTTTTTTGTTATTATCGTAAATAATTTAAAAATTATGGTATTATATAGGCCCCTATTTATTTAATTCTCCTTCTGTTATTCCCAAAGAAGCTGTATTTTGTACAAGTTTTATACATTTTTTAATGTATATTCAAGATTAAAAATAATATTGTTTAAAAGAGAAGTTTATCTTTTTACCGTTTCATTCTTGTTGAGATTTTTATAATTCTTGTAACAGTAAGTTTTTCTACAAGTCACCTTGTTTATATTCTAAAACTCTTTTTAAGTTAAGTTCTTAACTTTTAAAAAACCATTTAAATTAACAAAAACTAAAACTACTTATATTTAAAAAGCATAGTTTTGTTTATGAGTGAATAGACTTTTTTGAGTGTTTTTACAAAATTGACTATTCATAAAGTATGTAAATGACAGGACAAATTGCAATATATAATTTCATACTACAGTACATATTTATGTTACCGACAACTGTTGGTAACCATATCTGTTGCTATACATACAAGGTAATATCAGGGACAAAGTTCTATTGATAAAATAGCTGCTGAGAAATCCCAAATTGCAGCTAAGATATTTAAGAAATGGACGCATAACAGTGCACAAAAAACACTTGAAATATAAACAAAAAAATTATTGAGGAGCTAATTTTTTTCCCGGTGTTTCCAGTTGGATAATTGGAAAAAATACATACAAACCTCTCCCGACACCATGAGAAACCATTTTGGGACGGTCTGTATATATAAATAAGTAAATATATATATATATATATATATATATATATATATATATATATATATATATATATATATATATATATATATATATATATATATATATATATATATATGTATATATATAAATTTATATATTACTATTAGTAAATTTATATATTATATATTAGTAGTTTTTTTAAATTTTATATAAGTAGCTTTGTTTTTTAAAAGTTATAAACGGCATTATAAATATATTATAAATTCGACTGAACGTTTTTTAGCTGATTTTAGCATATTAGGTGTTAAGACATATTTGTTTAGCATTTGTTTAATGAACCATACATTTTGGATCCAAGTTTGCATAAAGAATAATACGATTTCACATTGTAGAAATCAAAATACTATGGTCAACTGCATTGAAAGGTTTTTGTAAATTGTTAAAATCACCACAAACGAAATTACCAGTATCAAGAACTTTCCTGATTTTTTCTTTTATACTTATTAATACATGGCAAGAAGAATATTTTGATTAAAAACCAAAGTAAAAATCATTTCAAATAATTAAATGAGTTTAGAACTCATTTAACTGTTTAAGGTGATTAGAAAAAGAAAAATCAAACAATTTTTACGAAAACAAAAAAATTACTACACTGTTTAATATAACATCAATAAGCAAAAAAAAAAAAAAATGTTAACAATTTTTTTTCACTTGGTAAAAGATCAAAAATGGGGTAAAGGGCGACAAAAATTTTCAAGAACCATTATATATTTTCTATTGAAATTTTGGCTGGTGATATATTACATGTGGCATTGTGTCGTGGTCTAAAAGGTTTCAATATGGTCAAAAAAATCAAAAAAATCTTTGAATTTGTGTACATTTATGCAATTTTGGGGGTAATTAATGAAAAAAAATACATTAATAACTACTGAACGAGAGAAGCAGTGCAAATTATTCTAGTGTTTGTTGTAGATACTAATGTAGTGAGTATGTGTGCCGAATTTCAAGTCAATTTGATTGCTAGTTTTTAAAAATATCCCCGTCGCCAGACCCAAAAACATGATTTTGAGAAAAACGCAGTTTAAAAAAAAATTGATAAAAATAGTTCAAAGTTCTCCACTTTTAAACGTTACACCTTTCGGTTCTTCATTTTGGTCACAAAACCTTTCTTTATTGCTCTTAAATTTTTTCTTCTTGATTTTGCTTCAGTACTACATTGTTTTTCTGCTTTAATGATTCGTTTATTGTCCTTACGTGAACAGTAATTTTGCGCTTTTATACCAAACTCCATTCTAAGTTCATTAAACAACTTATTTAAAAACTGTTGCCCATCTTTAAAATTTAGCACAGCTGACGCTACTCCTATACTTAGGGCAGTTCTTTCAACAAATAAATTTTTTGGACATCTCTTCCAATTAAACTGGTTTAAAGACTCATTCCGGGATTCTGCGTTTTTCCGTGCAAACATTTTTCAAGAAGTTTATCAGAACCAAGGTCTATAAATATTGGTTTGATGGCATCACAGACAGCAGCAGGAATACAATTATTTTCTTTATATGACATTTTTCCAGTCAGTTTGTCAGCCTGAAATTTGCACCAAGAATCTTTGGTACGCAAACAAAACTGATGACGCGTTTTGTCATCACAACTTTCAGAATAGTGAAAAAGTACAACTGCAACACTCTTTTTCATTCCATACAAATTTCCAACGTTCTGCCTTATTGGCTTGCCATAATATTTTTGCAGTGTATTTATAACATTTTCTGTTAAGCGACTTACTCCTGCTAACTTTTTGCTATCCCATAAAATTTCTTTGTTTTGGTTTTTTAAATTTCTTAATCGAGTACCAGCACGTTTTTGAATATGTCCAATGCACTTTGCTATTTTTATTTCAATATCTCCATAAGGTTTTACAGAATTAACATTAACATATCAACTGCTATCTCTATCTCCTAGAAATGTTGTATATCTTAAATTGTTTTTTTTTCAGAACGCAAAAATTTTTTTTTATACAACTTGATTCCATAGAGGAAGCTGAATCGATATGTCTGATTTTACACTTTTGATAATGTAAGGAGTGAAACGTTATATTCTCTATTTTTTTAACTCCCATATAGAACGCAACTTACAATTTTTGTTTTTATTTCGAAATCAATACGTTTACCATTTTCTAAGGCAACATTGGTTACTAATCCATTGTTTGAGGTGTATCCACGTTTTTGCCACTATCCATCAAACCCATAAGTTATATCTTTAGATGTTTCATTGATGGATAGTAATTCTTCTGTTGTATTTGTCATGCTTTTATCAACCAAACTTTGATAGACATCCAGCAGTATGCGCAATGTGTCATTTTAACAGTTTTTATTCATTGGAGGTTGCATGTTCATAATTCCGCAAAAAGTTTCTATTGCTGAAATCTCTTACCCATTTCACGAAATGCAACTTCTGTACAATTGTTTATGTCAAAGCGTTTACGTCCAACACAATCTATGTTTTTATCCATTTTAGCAGATGAAAAAAAACCGTTTTCCATTCACAACCACTGCAACATATTTTAAATCCAATACTTGGGACATATTTTTTTGAAGAATTAAACTGCAAATTAACTAACTCTGTACAATCTGGGCATTTAATAACGATTATTGCTTTTTTATGTAAAATAAAGCTCATAATAAAGTTAAAGTCTTCATTTATATTTTGAAGTTCGTTTACAACTACTTTGTTGAACAACTTCTTGAAAGATGATGAACATGGCATGTTTTCAACTAAAGGTATAGCAGTGTTTTCATTTTTTTTTGCAGGCCTTTTTGCATCTGTTTCCATGAAACTTTGATTTCTTATTTTGGTAATGTCTTTTAGATTCTTTACTTTTTTATTGACCCATTTTACTTTTTATTAAAATAAGATATTACAAAAATTGTCTTTAGTACAGACTATTAGTAAACTTGTTAAGAGCACAAGATAGCAATAAAGCGTGCTCATGCGCAATGTATGCTCAGAAATCGTGTCAATAAACAAGAAGCAACTGCTGAGTTTATTATATTATTAACAATGTTAATTATAGAAAGTTAGAATAGAAATGATTTTTTTTGCACTATTTTATATAATTTTAATTTCAAAAATCCGTAGCAACATGGTTAATAAAGCGTTGCTATGGATAAAATTTAGTACCGAATAGTTTAAAAACAATCTTAGAAAACATTTCGAATCTACAATAGTTATATTAGCTAAAAAAAACATATTTTTGAAAAAATGAATTTTTCAATTTTAATTACTATACCTGAAATGAGTTCTAAACTCATTTAAACAATAAAATGAGCTTAGAACTCATGTAAACAACTTTTTAGAGCCAAAATTGCATAAAGAATAATTTAATTTCATAATCTAGAAATCAAAATACTATGCTCATCTGTATTGAAAGGTTTTTGTAAATAGTTAAAAACACAACAAACAAAATGACCAGTATCAAGAACTTTCCTGATTTTTTCTGTTATGCTTATTAATACATGGGAAGAAGAATATTTTGATTAAAAACCAAAGTAAAAATCATTCAAACAGTTGAATGAGTTTAGAACACATTTAAACAATTGCTAAACAAATATTTCTTAACACCTAATATGCTAAAATCAGCTAAAAAATTTTGAATCGAATTTATGTAAATATATATTTATAATGCCGTTTAAAACCTTTTGAAAAAAAA
This sequence comes from Hydra vulgaris, assembly GCF_038396675.1. Taxonomy (NCBI): domain Eukaryota; kingdom Metazoa; phylum Cnidaria; class Hydrozoa; order Anthoathecata; family Hydridae; genus Hydra; species Hydra vulgaris. The sequence continues at coordinate 34,714,124 of NC_088934.1, forward strand.
GCTACATATGAGGAGTGGACTTGCAAAATCTGATAATTCACTTTTTTGTCATTTTGAGATTATTGGCAAAAACTGTTTTCAGAAAATCTGTTTTTTATGCAGTTATGCATGGACTACTTAATTTTAACCACTGAATTTGTGATAGAAATATTGGATTCTGCATGTCCTGAATTATTTTCCTGATGCAAAATTACAAGAGCTATCCAGTGGTGTGCCTAAGTCATATTTTTTGAAAAAGTGAATTATCAGGTTTTGCAAGTAAATTCCTCATATACAAAATTTAAAAAATACTACCATAAAATGGTTAAAAAAACTTATTTATGTTAGTTAAAAGAGGTCTATAGTTAGTACATGAAGGTTCAGAGCTATTTTTAAACATTGGAATAACGCAAGATAATTCAAAATATCAGGATATGATCCATTTAGGGATTGCACTTTTACTTATTTTGATGTAAAAACGCGAATTACTTATACGCGTAAATTACTTTTCCTAACTCATATAAAAGTACATAATTCACTTACTTTTAAAAGTAATTCGTTTTTTTTTACATAAATAATATAACGCGTAATTAAATAAGTGTTATTTGAAAAAGTAATTTACTTTTACAAGTAAAAGTTATTTACATTTTTACTTTTACTTGTAAATGTAACTTACTTTTAATAGTAAGTTATGTAAAATAAACTACTTTAAAAAGCAATTTTGGTTATAGTTATGCAAAAAATTTACATCGAAATGTAATTTACTTTTTAAATTTAAAAAATTTTATTATAAAATAAACTTGCGCAAATTTAATATTTAAAAGACATAACACTTACTTTACAAAGTAAAATAAAACTACATCGTGACAACAAATTACTTTTACGTGTAAAAGTAAGTATTAAGCGAAAACAGCTTACACAAAAGTAATTTGAAAAAAATTTTTATTTAATTTTACAAATAAAAGTATTTTTTTCTTTGAAATTTTATACTTTACTTGGTAAGTAAGTAAAAAGTAAGTTATATTATTTACTTTCTCAAAGAACAGTCATTTCATGTTGATTTGACCTAAATTTGGAGACAGTTAGCGTATTCAAATTTATTGCGTGTTTGAGGGCACTTCTGGGTAATACATCAGGTAATACTCTGATGTATGTGGGCAATGTTTGTGGTGGGGCATTGAAAAGGATTTTTTTCACGCATATTGTAAAGGGTTGTTCTATTATAACTAAGGGCAAATATAGCCAACACGCGGTTATACTAGTAGTATAGAGACGGGCTCCCTGACGCATGAGTGCTAATAGGGGCTGCTAAATAATCATTGATTTTTTATTTCTTTTTTTTTGTTTAGCAGATTAGGTTAATGGCAATAATAAAAGTTTGTTGGGGGAAGAAGGGGGAAAAATCTTGACAGTATTTGTGTAGTCTTGATGAACGTTCATGTTAAATTTGTTTCCTAGGCAAGGAGGTTGTACCCTTACTTTTTTTTTCTAATATTTTATTTTTCTTTAAAGTTGGAGTTTATAACTTTTAAGAAATAAGGAAATAAGTTAGTAGCCCTGATAATAATTTACCGTAATGGAGCCGCGCATACTTGCAGTTATGCTGCTGCTTTTCGCTTCTCTTATTCAGCGAGGCTGTTTTCAGAGCCGTCCCGAAGAGGTCTCTAATTCAGGAGGGGGATCGTATGTGTTTTTTGCCAACTAGAGACACACACGCACACAAAAAAAAGGATCCTCGATATTTGATATTTGGCAACAATACTTCAAAACTTGCCAACTAAATGTAAAAATGTGCTAACTCAAATGCATATATAATAGCTTTGGGGTGGGGATACCCCCTCACTCCCATTCGGGACGGCACAGGTCAGCTCTGAAACAGCCGCTCAGAAATGAAAATTAATTTTTTTTGTTTATTTATAAATAGGTATTCATAAAACTTTTGTCTGGAATGAACTAAATTCAACTAGTCCATTCCAGAAAACAATTATTCCTTTATTGTTCTATTATCTAACAATTATTCGAGTTGGTCATTTCCAGAAATAACTTTTATTTTGGTTAGATTGGTTTTTAACAATCACGCTGAATAAAGAAAGCCAAAATACAAAAATTAGAATAACATTGAAAAATGTAGAGCCATTTCCAAAGCAAGAACATTTAACGAGACAGTCTTTCAAAAAAAAACTTTCAAACAACTGATGTAAATAACATCAAGATTAATTTGAAAAAAAAAATTAAAGTTAAAAAAGTAGAAATGTAAAAGTATTTAACTTGAAAAGAAATTTATAAGTATTATAACCGCAACAACCGCCTATTTTAATTTATTTAATATTACGTATTTAGTAGGATGGTTTAAAAAAGCACACTTTCAAGTTTAAAATTATATGGTCGATTGTGAAGAAAATTGTCTTGATGTTTTTTTATCATACAGATGAAAAAACATCAAATTCCTTTTTTTTTCAGTAAACTTTTGTTACTTTTTTTACTTGAAATTTTTAGAAAATTTAAAAATTTAATTTTCCAAAGTTTCTCAAAAGTATTGCGATAATCGGAGTCTGCTAAAAATAAACCCTTAAAAATGTTGACTTCCCTTTTATGCCATTGGTTTAATAGTGATGAGTTTATAACATTTATAAATACATTTTTTTAACATTTTAAACTAAATTTAAGTTTATTAACAAGCCTAGCCTCTAATGTCATGCAATAATCTCTTAGTGTTTAAAAACTGTGCACATAATTTTAAGCAACATAAATTTTAAGCAACCTCCACAATTGTTTAGGGGATTTAAATGGGATTTGATAATTATCAAACTAAATTTTTTTTTTAAAATTTCGTCATTGGTTTTTTTTTTTATAAATAAAGACATTCTTTAATACAGTGATGAATTTTTAATTTTTATAATTTTTTATTTTTCTTAATTTGCCGTTACAAATTATTAATTTTCTTTTGTAAAATATACGAAAGGCGGGAAAAGAAGAAGACAAAAATAGTCTTAATGCCAAGGCTCTAAATATCCGTACATAATAAAGTCATTAAAAACTTGTCATTAAAAATCGAAGGTCATGTGTTTTTCTGAAGTTTGAGTTTAATAACCAATTATAGTTTAGTATTTTTTGAAAATATTTCTAAAAAATTAAAATATATGTATCTAAAGTACCAAGTTCTCCTGTTTTAGTATGTTATTTTAGAAAAAGGTTAATCTTTTTCGAAAATAACATACTAAAACAGAAGAAATATTGCATTAATAACAGAAATTTGGAATAATCTTTTTTTTTAACATATAAATAAAATGGTTTAAAAAAATTTTATCCATGAAAATATAAGTTACACAAAATACAAGATTTAACTTTAAATGGATTTAAATACAAGTATTACGTGATATTATACCACATTAAAAGCTATGTAAAAAAGTTTCATAATTTGAAAATGCGGCGTATTCTTTTATTACCTAACCTATTAAAATTCCTTTATCAACAGCATCTTTAACTAATAGTATTATTAATAGCTACGTACAAATGAGGTCTTTAAATGTGTTGTTAAAAACCATATTAAACTCATTTAAAGACTTTATGGTATAGTAATGTCTACTTTCGTAAGCTCTGAGATGTAATATTAATGACTTAATAATATAGTAATGTCAACTTGCGTAAGCTCTGAGATGTAATATTATGATTATGAAAAACCAATGCATTTGGTTAATAAATATACTTTTGGTAAATAAAACATACTTAAGTGCGAAACTTAAGTATGTTCTTGTTTATATCACATTAGAATGTTTAGGAAAATGTAAAAGAGTTTTACAATTTGAACATGCGACGGTACCTTTTATCAACAAACCAATTAAAATTAATTAATCAATACCCACTTCTTTAACTAATAATATTATTATATAGTTCCGTACAAATGAGGTTTTCTAAAAACCTTTTAATGCGTTGTTAAAAACTACACTAAACTCATTTAAAGACTTTATGGGTAACCAAGTAACCAATAACACAATGGTGTCTTTAATAATTACATCAATACTACGTTTTTTAATACTAATAATTAATAATTTTTTTTTTATAATTACATTAATATCTATTATATATATTTATTATATATTATTTATTATATATATATATTATACATATTACTTTATTAAGTACATCAATATTACGTTTACAAAGTTTACGTACGAAAATTATAAGATGCAATAATATAATAAATATGTAAACGCAATAGTTTTGGTCAAAATGGTTTTTATAATATTTCATATTAAATTTTCTTTAAAATTATACTATGTAGTGGTATAACCAAAAACATACTTAAGTACCAAACTTAAGTGTGTTCTTGCTTATCACATAAGAATGCTTAGAAAAATATTGAAACAACCACTTCATTTGGCGAGGATGTAAACTTAGTGTAAGAAAACAAAAATAATAAAAATTACTAATTTGTTGCCCTCACATTTGGAGTAGGGATGGTAAATGTTTTGGGGCATTTTTGTATCCAGGCTCTAATCACCACAACTTTTATTTCTTCATCTACTTTTAAATCGTTTTTACGCTACAGCTTGGAATATAGGTATATTACACAGCGGCCAGGCAAAGTGTATTTTGTTATTAGACATATGTGGCCAAGGTGCCCAATTTCTGTTTCTCTGGAGCAATAACTTTTCGAAAATAAACAAACACAAAAAACTCTTTAAATAGATCTAAGAGCTTATGCACCTTGCGGCTCTTGGTTTAGTTGCTTGTGGGACTGTAAGTTTTGCTTATACTGGCCTTGCGGTAGCTAGGCCACTGATACTACACGCAGATAAAGATATTTACGTGAAAAGTTCTAAATTTTTTATGCCCATATAAAAGTACAGTATTTGTTTAAACCAAGACTTTTAGAGTCAAGGATATTCTTGAGTAGGTGGACTTTTTTTTGTATCAAAGTGGCAAAAAATCTTTACAAAAATAATGTGTCCCCTTAAAAAGTTCGGGGCTCCTTAATCTTGAGGTCATGGTGTTATAGCTCCCATAATTCAGGACAAGTTTAAACTTTCCCCCCTAAGTTCTTAAATAATAAATACATTTACGCAAAAAATTGTAAAAAAAGACTAACAATTACGGTAATTATTTTCTTTTCTAATAATTTACCCTTTCTGAGACTCCCATAGGTATATGCGCCTTCTGCTAAATGCTTTTCTATAGCTTTGTCTAAATTCCAGACCTTTCAAATGGTTGGCCAGAGAATGAATATTTTTGAAACGGTTTGATTCAGAGAATGGTTATAATAGTTAAAACTATCATGGACCGGAATTAGAGAGGGTTTTAATCATGGGCGGAAACCTATTATTGATATTTTCAAACTTTTCTTGGAAGAAATACCTAAAACCGCGTAAATCGAATGTTGCGGCAAACAAAATGTTAGTGCCTTATAGTTTTACATTTTTGCATTCTTTTATACAAGATCATGTCAATGTTATCTCAAAATATAAGTAAATTTATTTGCTTACTTTATATAAGTTAGTTTTAATTTACTTTACAATTTATATAAAATGTAAGCTTATCTAATTTAAATTTTATTTTGTGTAATTTATTTTTAATAAAGATTTGTTATTACTTTTAAAATACAAAATTCCTACTTAAAAAATATTATTTTATTTGTAAATTTAGTTTACATTTGGTAGCATATTACTTTTATGCAATGACCTTTCATATGTAAGTTACTTTATAATACAATTTTTTTGAATTCGTTAATTTTATAGGTAAATGTAAAAACAGTTTGAGGAATTTTTATATTACGTAATGGAATTTTCAAAAGTAATTAACTTTTTTTTTACTTAACTTTTTTTTGAAAGTAAAAAAAACTTACTTTAAAAAGAAAGCCGTTTCAAAAAAATAAATTACTTTTACGGAAATGTAAATTTACATTAAACGTTACAAATTACTTATATAATTTACTTTTTGATAAAAATTAACTTACTCGAGTAAGTAAAAAAAAATAAAAGTGCCATCCCTAGATCAATTTATGAATGAGTTATTAACTCAAATAGAAAAAAAATTCTTATATATTGAAAATTCTATAAAAATGTATGTGGAAATGCCGTTTGGACCTATTGATTTTTTTTGATTCAATTTAGATATAAGAAGTAATATTTCAGGATTTTTTGTTGGAGATAATAATAAACTATGTAAAATTGGATATTTAAGATATACTTTTGATAGTAAACATTATAGGAATGAATATTTGATTTACGTTTATGAGCAATATTTGAAAAAAATGATTTAGAGATTAGAATTGAGTCAGTTATATAAGTTTTATTTTCTTGCAAACAGTTGGGGGAAAGTTTATTTAAAATTTCGACAATTATTACAACGTTAATGCTTATCCAAAGTCATAACATTTTTTAATAGAAAAGAATGCGCACTTGATTAGATTTTATAATTTCTTTGTAATCTTGGTTTGAATCGACGTTTAAAGATTTTGATATTTATTTTTTTAAGTGGGGCAGAACAATGTAAAGATAATGTTGTTTCAATAATAAATGTTTAGAAACATAACTTAGTATCATTGTACATTATAAAATCGTTCCAGTCAACATTTAAAAAATCTGATTTGAAGTTTTCTTTATTGAAGTTATCCAAACACTTGCTTTATAAAGTCTGGGTGGTATAAATAGTTTATTGAAATTGGGACAAATACGAAATTGAGTTAAGTGAAAAATAATTTCATTTGTTATTAAATTAAAAAAATATTATCAATAATTATGGCCGAGTGACCAATAACTCTAGTCGGCAAAGTGATAAAAAGGGCGAATAATATAAAATAAAAATAAGTTTTAAAAATCAAATGTCGCAATGTCATTGTTTGATGGTATCAGGTCAATATTATAATCATAAGTAAGAAAACAAGGGCGTCTATAAATGTAACCTAAAATAACACTAGACTTTAATTTGAGACTTTGATTCCAAAAGAAACAAATATTACATTGAGTTTGGCCGCAACTTTGACAAATTTTTTTTCTTACACAAATAACAGTTAAAATGTAATGTGGAATTGCAATATCAGAGAGAATGTAAAAAGTAATAAGTTGGAAGTAAATTGCTGTGTTATTATTAATAGTTAAAATCAAGTAATACTAATAAATATAATATTAGAAACAAACGATTGTAACATCCAAACACAAACAGTTGTAATAAATAATAATAATAGTAATTTAATCAATAAAGCAACAGCAAAACAAACATTTAAGTATAACAAAAAACAAAAATATTGAAGAAAGACATAAAATCAAATTAAATTAGAAAAAACAAAATAAAAGTTAAGAGAAATTTTTATTTTTCTTAATTTAAAAAAAAAATTTTACTGATGCAAAATAACACTTTATTATCAAGCGGTTGCTGATTTGATCAAAGGCTTCAACTTTTTTATTTATCTATTAAGAATGTGTCACTAATAGTTAATAGCAGGATCAACTTTTAAATAAATAAAAAATTTCAAAATTCTATTTTTGTTTTAGTAAGTTTAAAGCAATTTCTAATTACTTAATTTTGAACCGATATGAATTCCACCTTTCAAAATTCACGATATTCAATCAATACATTTTTTAATCGTCAAAATTCGAAACACAGCTCGAAAACTATTTTTCCTTTTAAAATTCTCAAAAATGTACTAAAATGTATTTACATTTTCAAAAATTTACCACAATAATTTAATTTTTTGAGAATAAAAACTTCCTTGTATTTAACAGTGTTGTTATCAACTCCGATTGAATCGACTATTGTCGACCAGTCGAAAGTCAAAATTCATTGACTTTGATAAATTATAGTCGGTTTAATCGACTATGGACTTCCTATTAATTAACTAAATGTCAATTTAGTCAAGAAATAATTCTATAATTCTTATATCTTTTCATTTAATTTAACCTCTCAATTTTTAAATTTTGTATGTTCATTTGAAAACAATAGTATGCAGTATTATAACCTGGTTTTTTGTTAACTCTCTTAAAGTTTTATCTAATTCAGTTCACTTTTTGTACCTAATTAAACTTTTGATTTTATATTTCATTAATTTTTTTTTTTATGAGATGTTTATGATTTTCATAAGACTTTTATTCAGGGTTGCACCAAACTGGCTCGGGGCCCTAAAGCAAATCTAATTGTGAAGTTCCAAAATCCAAATATCATCTATATAATACATTGTAAATTTAAGTATAATAAATTTTTGAAATATAGCAAGGATTTAAAACGGTCTCTTATTCATTGGGGTCTAGGAACAAATTTTCCAGTTGTAGTAGCAGTCCTTCTTTTATATTGTTTTGATCCATTATTATTTAAATGATGTTGTATTAAAATAGATAGCAAATAATAATCACTTTATTATTTTGCTACTATTTATTTAAAAATAAAAATATCAGATATATCAAAATCGTAATGATAAAGTTTTTCCCATGATAACATATATTTTAAAAACTAAATCATTTAACCACCACAGAATTACACCAGCAGTAACAAAATCATATGAAAAAAGCAATAATAATGAATTGAATTTAAAGTTAAAAAATAAAAATTGTTTATATAAGCAACATCTGAATAACTATTTTATGACCTTCTTAACCAAGTAATTTTCATTTTTATATTACTTACCTTTTTATATTATTTACTTATTTAAATTACTTTAATTTGTTATAAACAAATTATTTTTACGAAGCATTTTAAAAATTAACTTTTTATAATTATGTTTTTAGGTGCAATGTTGGTATCCTTATTTTTTTTTATAATTTAATATTATTTGTAAATACATTTAATATTTTACTTTTATAAATAACTTACTTTTTTACTTCAAAGTAAGTAAAAGTTCTGTTCTCAATTCAACCTTAGCCCATAATTTTTTGTTAAACCAAGTGAATTGGCTGTTGTTGGTCAATTTTTAAGATAAAAAATAAATTTTTTGCGTAAAAGAAATGATATAATCCTCAAAGTTAGTTGGATTTGGGACAATACCCAGCAAGTACTCCCCATCAATCAATCGTTGCATGTACTCTTTACTTTCTAGGCGTCCACGCTACTAAATATTTTTATAAACGTCCTCGTTAAAATCTCAAATAGACATTCCACTTCTCGAAACTTTTTTTCTTTCAAAACTTTTAAACTAATCAAAACTTTTTTTTTTTCAAAACTTATTTAACTTTTCAAAAATCAATTTAAATTTTGAATTTAATTTACACAAGTGGCCATAGGAATAGACATCCCTTCAAAATGAATGAAAACTTCACTTTGGTGTGTTTTTCAAAAAAAAATAACGATATTTATGCGGTTTTCTATATTGATTATTATTTTTTGATGTGTTTAGATTAAAAAAAACTATATTTTGGTTAAAATTCACAATTTTAATATAAAAATACAACAATTTAACGACAAAGTGGCCAAATATTGTAAATTTACGTTTCACAGCTTACAAAACATGTTATCAAAAAAATGATTTATAATAAAAACACCTAATATTTTGTTGGATATCCATTATTTTTTCTTGTTGCAGCAATCCTACGAAGCATTGAGCTTACTAAATTGCCCAAATCTTCAGTGCTGATTACGTGAAACAAGTAATTGGATATGGCCTCTATTAATTGTCGCTTTTTCCCAGGTTTTTCTTTCTTTACCAGTTTTTTTAGTCGATACCACAGATTTTCTATCGGATTGAGGTCCGGACTGTTTCCAGGCCACTTCAAAACGTTATCTTTTTGGCTTTAAACCAACTTTCGACAGTTTTTGCGGTGTGGCATGTAGCACTGTCCTGCTGGAACACACAGGTTTCGTTTTGGCGTTTAAAATACCATCCACAATGTGGATACAACCCACAGCATCTCTGGTCATGCATCCCCACACCATTACACTTATGGAATGCTTCATTTTAACCAATGTGCACTCAGGTAAAGATCTTCACCGGGCCTTCTTCTCACAAATTGATTTCATCACTTCCAAAAATGAAAATCTTGCTTTCATCACTTCAAGTAACTCTTGCCCAGTCTTCCTTTGTCTACTCCTTGTGTTCTTTTACCCAAATCAAACGATTTTTTTTTGTTTTTTGTTTAAGTATGGTTTTTTTCTGGGTCATTTTGCTTTTAAACCATTTTCAAAAAGCCTTCGGCGAATTGTTCTTGAACTAACCGAAACTCCGGCGGCCTCTAAATCATTTTTAATTTCAGCTGATGTTGCTCTTCGGTTCATAAGTGCAAGCCTCATTATCATCCTGTCATCGTTGATAGTTGTCTTCTTAATTTTTCCATTTTTTGGCATATTTTTGAAGGTATTGGTTGCCTTAAGCCTTACTCAATCCAGATTCCTCACTCCAGATCGCACACCTTCTTAACTCCAGATTTTGTTACTCCATTTCCCAACTTTTTGGCGATTTCTATGCACGAATAACCTTCTCCACGTAATGTAACAGTTTTGCATCGCTTTGTAGGTGACCAATATCCTTTCGCCATTGTAAATAAAAGTACAAGTTTAAAATTGATATAAACGATTAAAATTTGCAATTTCCTATAAGCCAATAAATGATATATATAGATTCCTACAAGCCAATATAAATAGATTCCTATAAGCCAATAGATGAAGTGGTTTAAATATAAAAATAAATAATTAAATCCACCAAATGCCTGATATGTCAACTTTTCTAAGAAAAATGGTAAACATTACAGGGGTGTCCATTCCTATGGCCACTAGTGTATTATGTTAAAACTACTTTTTTTTTCAAAATTATTTGAGTTTTTGAAATTAAATTTAGGTTTTCGAAAGTTTTTTGTATGCCGTATGCTAGCAATCCCTACTTTTAAAATCGTTTTTTTGGCGTTTGTTCAGATAATATAATGTCTTAAAAAAAAGAGTATTCACTGCAAATGTAAACTTTTTTTTGTTAAAGATACTTATTGTTTTATATAACTTTTTTTTAAAGTAAAAGACTAAAAAATGAGATTTTAAAAGTTAAAAGTTTGAATTTAGTTTTGAAGGAATTTAATATAGTTAAAAACTTAATTATTCAGATTAGTATTTCTTTCTTAATGTATAAAAAACAACAAAAAAATGTTTTCGTTTTCCAATGTGCACGCATCGTCCGTTGGTCGTCCGTGAGACGTCCCGTTGACGCATACCCACTGGGTAACTTTATTCGGAAAATTATGCCAACGTATTTTCGATGCATTATTTTGCAATCCAAAACTAATGCTTCTCTTTAAAGGTTATGTGAATCTTTTCTTTCAAGTAAGTCTTGTACTTTCAAAAACGTATATATATGGCGAAAAATGTAAAGCAATTTTTGAAAACAATTTAATTCTTATCGGTGTTTTCCAAAACGTCTCTCTTTCTTTATTAATAATGATACTCGGATCTCTCAACATTCGATAATTTGGAAATATTCTGTTAAAAGGTTGAGAGATATATATAAACCATTCGATTATCACAATTATAATGAACAAATTTAAAAAGGTATCTTAGAGTTTGAAATTTCATAAATTTAAATCGGACAATATTTCCAAAACTATTGATATAATGAAAATTAAGAAGAAAATTAGCGGCAATATCTTAACATATAAGTTATAGTCTTTCCGTAAGTTTTTCAGAGAAAGTCTCAAAGCGTATAATTAAAAGCATTCTAGATATTTCCTTTTTTTAAAAAAATGGCTGATGTCATACCGTGTTTTAAGAAAGATGACCCATTGTGTTTTTTAATCCCCTCCTATCCAACATTTTTAAATACCTTGATGGTTTGAAGCCTAAATTTATGAAGGGCTTATCTAAAAAATATGCTTTACCATTTCAACTAAAATTTTGAAATAAATTGATATACCGCCAATAGGCTCTAATCATAAAATTACAAATCATGTTTTATATAAAGCCACGTCGCTCTAAAATATCTTTAGCAATAGACCATTTCGCTATTAATTTTGCGCGAAATCAGCGAAAAGCATTATGGGATAACCGAGGCGCAAACAAATCAAAACAATTTTTTAAAGGAAGTAAACAATTATCTATACATGGGTGGGGGTGATCACTGCGTTGTTCAAAACTGTAGCAATGATAGAAGGTATCCGCAAAAGTACATTATTAAAGACCATATTAAACTTTTTAATGGTAGTTTGCAACTTAAACTTTGGAGATGCAAAGACGTTAAAGTAAATGGAACTCGAAAATTGAACTTTTTATGAGTAACTTTAGAATTTCTCTTTGTTCTCCAGTCTGCTCAAATCATTTTAAAATGGGACGACCTACTGATGTTTATCCTTACCCTACTGAGTATTTAAATGGTTACGATATTAAGTTAAAAAAAAGAAAATCTCCATTAAAATGGATATCCATAATTAAGAAAAAAAGTATGTTGCTGATTACCAGAGTAGTCATGATCAAAACGAAGATAATCATGATCAAATAGAATTTACTGAGCCTATTAATATTCATTATGTTCATGATTATGCTTTACCTGTTGGAAAAGATTTTCTTGTATCTGAAACAAATGACGTGGAAGACTTAAAAATATTTATTAACACTCCTAAAAGACTACTTATAAGACCTTTGTTATTAAAACATCGAAAACGTTTGTTGAGTAAGTTTTTATTGAAGTCACAAGCAGAGTTTAGTTGGGACAGAGTATGCCATTCCGATATGTTAATAAAGTTTTATACTGAGTGCACAAAAAAAGTATTTATGTTTTTAATTAGTAAAGGGGAAAAAAAGTATGACAAACTATGCTACTACAAGGGGAAACTTTCACAAACTTTCAAATTAAAACAAAAAAAACTAGAAAAGCCTGGAAGAAAAAGCACTATAATAATCCAGGATGAAATTCTTCTAATGTGCATAAAACTGCGATTAGATTTGGCTATTCAAGATCTAGCATTTCGACTTTCGATTTCCCAGTCTCATTGTTCAAGTATCTTAACAACCTGGATTCCTTATTTTGGAATTATTTTGAGTTAAAGCCTCTTCTTTTATGGCCCATACGAGAAGCAAATTTATTGTATAAAGCAAGACATTTTTCTGGAAAGTTACACAATGTAGAAGGTATAATAGACTGCACTGAGCAAAAAATTCAGAGACCATCAAATGTAAAAGCACAGTGTCAAACATTTAGTACTTATAAAAGTAGTAACACATTGAAAAAGTTAGTTGTTACAACAAAGACTGGTTCTTTCAGTTTTATCTCCAAAGCTTACGGTGGCCAAGCTTCAGATAGACACATTACAGAGGACTGCAATGTTATTAACATGTTTTCTGAAGGTTCTATGTGCTTGGCGGACAGAGGCTTTAATATCCAAGATTTGCTTTTGGAAAAAAAGTGGTATTAGTTTGTCCACCTTTTAAAAAGAAGGACAACATTTTACACAAGCGAAAATTCTATCAGCCAAAGAAATTGCTCAATCACGTGTCCATGAAGAACGCTCAATTCGTCGACTTGAAGAGTTTAGGATTTGTAAGAACGAGTTATCATTAACAATGTCGACCTCATTGATCATATTTATGTTATTTGTGGGGCTTTAAGTAATTTACAACCACCAATTTTAAAAGAATTTATTTGACATAAATTAAATCTTAATAAATATATATATATATATATATAAAAAGATATTTCAATTTTTTATACTCTATTTTTTTTTATAAAAAAAAAGTTACATTATAAACCATGAAAAATTTTAAGAATAATGTTTTCAAAATGTGTTCAGATCGTTATCACATATTTTCTGTTGCTTAAGATTTATGATGTCATTATTGAATGTTTTATTAAGTTGTTTACTTTCTAAATCATTAACACACTTCTTTATAAGATCATATAAAATTAATTTAACCATTTCCTCTTTTTGGAGTTTCTTTATAAATAATTCAGCCAAAATAAATTCTGTAAAAAATATTTGAAACTTTTGTACATTTTTAATATAGCTAGGATCAGAATAAATTCTTTCACGGTTTTGATCACTGGCTAAACATACATAGAAATCAACATGTGGATAGCCACTAATAAATAACTGATGTTGTATTTGCGTACTGTATCTATGACTAGTTTTTAGTGTGTATGTGTTTGCACAAGATTTGTTTTCTAGGAAACTTTGCGCACTTAAAGCATATTCAGAGATTTTTTTTTGCCTAAATGACCATGGGCATTTAATTTCAAGCGAACTAAACCCACAGCATGTACAACTTGTAATACCATCTGGGCTTGCTTCAAGATAAGGTGTTTCAATTGATATTATTAGGCCGGTTTGATAACATTTAAAGTTTTTATGATTTTTTTTCATTTCCTTAATATAACTTTTTTATGGCATAGGACTCAAACATGTTACCCCATTAAATTGACTTACACTCTGCTTTTTTTTTATAGCCTAAAAGTTGAACACATAAAGAAAATGCTGCTTTTTTATTTTTCAATATCAAGTCAACGTCAAATTTTTTCAAAACATCATGAGCGATCGATGACGATATTCTTCCAACTCTATATTTTTTCAAAAGTAAACTTTTTGATTTGAATTAAAAATTGTTCACATTTAAATGCTAAACATTCATTTCCATAACAACATTCTATTTGAGCTACTAATTGGTCTTTGATGGGTGGTAGTGTTTCATTTTTAGTTGTGCTTGGTAGTTTTTTTTTTTAAAATATTCTGACTGTATATTTGGCTTTAGGCAAATTACAGCACTTTTTCTATCGGTGGCTTCTGCAACTGCTTCCCAATCCTCCGATGTAAAATCTGACTGCCTTAAATGATAAGGACGAGGATTGTATAAAGATCAACTGAGTTTAAGACATTTATTTTCAATACTAGGTTTGACTTTTTTAATAGAAATATTTTGTAATATATCTGGCTCATGTAATTTTCTTTTTTGAGTTTTAGTCCCCCACTTTTGTTTTACTGACGTACAAGTTACATTTTCTCTTAATCGCACATGCTCTTCAACAAACAATAACAAAGCAAATATATGTTTGCAGCTTTCTCCATAACCGGCTATGCATTTGCATAATGCAGATAATATACTTCCATTTTTATTTAAACATACCCATGATTCATATTCTTTATCGTTTATTCTTGTTTGAGGTACTATAGTTTCTTTTAAATAACAAAATTTTACAGCATCTGATAAATTGTTAAAAGATACTGAAGTTACGTGATCTGAACAATAAAGAGAATGTCCTTCTTTCAAAGCTTTAGAGCCATGAGTATCAAAAGAATAAGTTTCAATGTCCGAATAAGTTGTAGTTGGTAACAACTTTATTACTATTTCTTTATTATTAACAAAAATGAGAGTAGCCATAAACATGTATCCATAACTTTTTCTTAATAATGTGTTAAAATAAAAAAATAGACTAAATTGTAATCTAAACATGCACCGTTCCTATTTCGAGTTTACTTAAAAAAACGTTTACTTTTTAAAATTTGTTTAATAAAGAAAAGCGTTTGTTTATTTTTGTTTATTTGTTGTTATCCAAGTAAATGTCGAGTAAAAACAAAGCGCAGCGTCTTAGTTAAGTTACTAAAAACGAAATTCAAAATACTTGTTTTCTTTAGCTAGTAGATGTTAGGGTTGGGTTTGAAGTATTCACCTATCACAAAAATTCGAGAATCATTAAACTTCAAAGATTTTAACGAATTTTTATTTTTTATTTTAAATAAACAAAAATTCCTTTTTTTTTAGTATTGGACTTCCCCTTCTCCTCACAAAAATAAATCCTGCACATATCGTCCCCTCAGTATTATCTTGTTCTATCTACAAATTTTTTTTTTTGCAAAAACCAATTTTTATTGTTTAAAAAAGTATAATGTATTATTTCCACTTATCAATAAATTATTACCTTCTCTGCTTCGTCAAGATTTATTCAATTTGACTTTGTTCTAATTACAATTTTACGTATTTTGTTAGTTTTATCTTATTCTATTTCACTTTTTTAAAACATTTTAGTATTATAATGTTCTAATGCCCAAATCTGCAAATCAATGTTGTAGCGCAAGTCACGTGACTTTTTATTTTGATATTTTTAAAATGTCGTCAAGTAAGTTTATTGGTCTAGTTACAAAAGAAACAGTTGACTTTGAATTACTTAATACCGACTCGTAAGTAGTTTCTATTACTATGGTAATTTTAAAATTTGAAAATAAAAAGGAAAATTTTATTTTTCCGATAATTGGATTCCATTTAATGTTCTTTTAACGATAAAATAGTCAACTATTATATCGTGCATTATCAACTATTATATAAACATCGTGCATTAAAGGGTTAAAATAACTTAAGACTGGCTCTCATACACAGTACTAGTAGTTAACTAACTATAAATCTATATGTATAACTATATATATATAACTATATGTATAACTATATATATTGTGCCTTTAAATAACTATATATATATTGTGCAAAGTCTTTAAGTAAGACTAAATTCTTTATACTATTTATTTCCTAACTGTAAAAAAATAACTTATATTACCCTGCTAATTACGATGCTTATGAAATTCCAATTGTCAATAATTTTTGATTTTTTTTTAATATTATGTTGTTTCTAAATGTAGCTAAAGTTTATATTTTTTATTTTTACAGTGTCGATTCAAGTTTCCACAATAAGCTACTACATACGGATTTAGAAATAGTTGTGCCAATAGAGCAACTCTCGACAAAAAAAAAAGTTGGACGTAAAAGAACCAGAAATCCAGATAGCTGGAAATGCAATGTCAATAAAAAAAGGCGTCAAGCTGGCCAGGAGTAGAAAAGCAGGAATAAAGTGATAAGAAGAAAGAGAGAGATCAATAATGAGAAGGACTGTACCAACTGTAAATTTAAATGCCACATTTATTTTCCGCAAGAGCAACGGGAGTTATTATTTAACAAATTTTGGGGACTCAATGATGACCTCAAAGCACACTTTTATAGTGAAAATACAACACGTATTGTGAAAAAAACTAAACGAACACTTGCAATTTCATCGAGGCGGCAATACTCATTTGCCTACTTTTTTCACCTGGCAGGGATTCCCATCAGAGTTTGCAAACCTTTCTTTTTAAACACTCTTGACATAAGCCAACAAAGAATTTGATATTTTTATAAACATTTCCAAACAGATACAAACACGCCTACCCCAAGAAAACAAGGTAAACATACAAAAAAGAAAATTCCTGACGCGGTCAGAGATGGCGTTAGGAAACACATATATAGTATTCCGGTAATAGACTCGCACTATTGCCGTGCTAATACAAATAGAAAATACTTTGAGTCTGAATTGTCTATTAGTCGACTGTATGAGCTTTACCAAGATTTTTGTCAGCAAAAACGATTTCAACCGGCTAAAAAGGACTTATACTCTGAAATTTTTTTAACTGAGTTCAATATTTCTTTCCAGCAAAGAAAAAAAGATAGGTGTGATAAGTGTGAAATTTTTAAAATCAAAAGTGCTGAAGGTATTTTAAGTGATTGTGAACGGGCTCAGCATCTAAGTCATATTGAACAAAAAGAAGATGCACGCGAAGAGCGCAAAAAAGACAGACAGTCAGGACATCCTGTTCTTTGTTTTGATTTACAAAATGTTTTAACAGTTCCCAAGGCTGAGATATCCAACTTCTTTTATCTTAGGAAGCTGTCTGTTTATAACATGACAGCACATCTTTCTTTAGATAAAGATGTTTATTGTTGTATCTGGTCTGAAAGGCAATCTGGCAGAGCCGGAAATGATTTGGCATCTGCAATCCTACGAATTTTAGAATCTGTGCTTACCACCCATCCACAACTTAAGAACCTCATTTTATGGTCAGATTCTTGCGTTCCGCAAAATAGAAACAGTATTATGAGCACGGCAATAAAGCATTTTTTAAATGCTCATCCTGATGTTGAATCTATCACTCAAAAGTTTTCTGCAAGCGGACATGGCTGTGTTCAAGAGGTTGATGCGGTTCATAGCAGCATTGACCAAAAATTAAAAAAAACTGAGGTATACAGTCCACTGGGTCTGATCAGAATACTAAAGTCTGTTAGGCGACAGAAACCTTTCAATATCCTGCAGATGAAAGATGTTGATTTTTTAAATATTCAAGCTGGAGCTAAAAGCTATAACTTTATCAAAGTGCCCTTTACTCAAGTAAAGCAATTAAAATACTATTCCAATCATCCTTTTACTATTTCATTTAAAACAAAACATGCAGACGGCTTCACCTCAGTTTTTGCAGGTGTCCAATCATTAAGAAAAAAGAAATCTACAGCATATCCCATAACTGCACCAAAACTGTCAATTCAGACCAAAAAAAGCCACTTACTTTCAAAAGAAAAGAATGAAGATATTAAAAAAATGATGCCCTACATGCCTGAGATTGATAGAAATTATATGGCAACTCTTTGTGTTTAGTAATTCATGTGCATCTCCCATGTACTTTTCTTAATTATTTTTATGTCTTAATATAATTGTTTCATGAAAAAAAATATGTTTTACTTGAACACAACCAAATAATGTCTAAAACAGGGGTGGATCCAGGTCTTGTCCTAGGGGGGAGGGGGTTATATGACCAAAAAAAATGGTTTTTTCAGCTAAAACCACTGTTTCATTTGATCATTTTTCTAACTAAGTTCAATAATTCTTTCCGGCAAAGAAAAAAAGATAGGTGTAATTAGTGTAAATTTTTTAAAATCAAAAGTGCTGAAGGTACTTTAAATGATTGTGAACGGGCTCAGCATCTAAGTCATATTGAACAAAAATAAGATGCACGCGAAGAGCGTAAAAAATGCTTATAAATTAGTTTACTAATAAATATATTAAATGTGTATATAACTAACTTTTTTTTGCCAAAAATTCAAATGTTGCAAAATAATATTTTGTATTTTTATTTTTTTTTTAATTTCTATCAATAATATTTTGAAGATTGATAATTCTTAAGATGGGGGGAGGGGGATAATCCCATCTTTGTATCCGTCCTTGGTAAGAAATACATTCAAAACATTCACCAAATAAGATATTTGTGCATGTTTGGACAAACTATAATTAAAAAAACCCAAAGAAATTGACATAAAACATTATACAATTTTTGTATATTGTAAAGTTTGTCAGTAATTTGTTCTATCTCAAAAGTCAAAAATCATTTTTTTAAACACTAAATACACAATAATTTTCTAAAAATGGTTTATAAGGGTATTATATATTGACCTTGACAATTTTATAATAACAAAATTTGGTGCAAAGTTTATTTTGAACATTTTTAGGGCTTTTGAAAATTCAAATGCCTTTTTTTCAAAACCATAGTTTAGCGACATAGAACAAGATAATACTGAGGGGACGATATGTCGTTGAAAACAATTGTTCGGAGATATTACTAATAGCATAAATTTGTGAATAGTTTTTTTTTTTATTATCGTCAAACTCAACAAGACTTTAAAATCAAAATAATCTGGCTGAAATACATCAACAACTTTCTTGTTTCATCAAAGATGTTACAGTTTATTCGGGGAAATAATAGCAGTAAGAAATATACGACGTAAAACAAAGTAAAAACAGCCAGCAGTGGTGTATGTAAAGTCAATGCACCCGCCTCTGAGGACAGAGCATCAGTTCAAAAAAGAGATTGATCAGGTTTGTTAAAAATATTTGGATGGGAAATGCAAAACAACAGCCCTTAGTTTTCATATTTTTATTGTTATACGTATAACTATAATATAATAGTTAAGTAGTTTCCTTGTTCAAGGAAAAATTATTGCAAATAATGCTGCATTTGCTATTGCAAAGGAGATGCTTAACAAAAAGTAATGTCGAAAAGTTAAAGGAAAGCTTTATAAGTAAATCTGATATTCCAATACTGATGGCTAATATATTGAGCACAGAATAGTAAAGCATAATCTTCTTAGAGTTACACTATCATCGGTCTTTTTACCTTAGCTGCACATAATCCAACAGGGTTCTTTTGTTTTTACAGAAGATGCAACCATATCTTTCCTTTTAAAAACAACAATTTCTTTGCTTTTGAAAACTTTAAAGAGTGCGCTTTAAACAATTTAAAATTAATAGAAAATAGTAAACTAATTAATGTTTATGAGGAAAACTGCAGAGACAGATTAAAGATTTCCAAATAAAGGACTTTGCAGGATACTGTTATTGCAGAACTTAAATGACCTGTTTAGTTTTGTTTACCATAACACCAGTTTTCTATGATAAAGCAACATATTTAAAGACAACTCTTCCACAAAATCTTATGCAAAATCAAAGTTTAAAAAGTCTTTACCCTTTTGTTCTCCACCCTTCACGACTTGGGATCTTTGTTTAAAACAATATTAACATTAATGACGAAATATCAAACGTAACCTTTATTCACGTAAACAATAGCATTGTTTTCCATCTACAAAACCTAGTCATACTAATAGGTTAGTATATGTAGTAGTTATCGTAGTATTAGCAGTTGAAGCGATAGTAGTGGTAGTTTTAGTAGTAATAGTAGTAGTAGTAATAGTGGTAGAAGTAATAGTCGTAGTTGTAGTAGTGGGGTAGTAGTAGAAGTAGTAGTAGTAGTAGTAGTAGTAGTAGTAGTAGTAGTAGTAGTAGTAGTAGTAGTAGTAGTAGTAGTAGTAGCAGTAGCAGTAGCAGTAGTAGTAGTAGTAGTAGTAGCAGTAGTAGTGATAGCACTGTCGTTTATATAACAGAACAAAAGCAGTTAACATTCGGATAAGCAGTGGGAGTTTTTATTATTGAAAAATTAAAAAATGGCTACGGTTTCAAACAACAGTAAACAGTATTCCAAGCCTAAATATAATTGGCCGGATTAAAAAAATTAAAAATGCAACGTGTTAAGGTTCAGATTTGAACATTCGCAAATAAACACAAATGACAGCGTACTTTACCACTCAGCTATCAATGTTTTGCATGTAAAAGAAAAAAAAGATAATAATCCTACAAGCTCGACGTTTGCGGAAAAGATGCATTTGTTTTTTGATGATTGCAAAAGATAGTTATCTTTTTGATAATTTTTTTTTCTACCATTGACTAAATAATATTGAAGAGTTCATGGAATAACTATAGAAATGATCAAAGTGAAATAGATAAGTATGTAAACGATTGGTTGGGTGAAGACCCATGTTTTACTGATCAGGACGGCCAGGATATATATTTAAAGAATAAGTTTAGAAAATGTTAATGTAGAATCAACTTACATATGAAAAATTTCAAATATTCTTTAAAAGTAAAAATAATATTTAACAGTATAAAAAAATAAATAAAAGAACTAATGCTTTTACTAGCTTCTCATAAAAAAGAATCTTTTGACTGCAATATTGACAGGTAACCAAACGATATATGCATGTTGTTTCCGTGTGATTCCTGAGCTCTTTACGCAAAAGTGAAGTAAAACACTGTTGATTAAAGCATTTTACCTCTTGATATTCACAAGATCCTAAATGGTTCTAAAATAAAAAAAACATATTTAAATTATTTAAAACTCTATGAGAATAATGCTAACTTTTAAATTAGCTTTGTTTATGAAGTTTTTCTAATAAACGTTATTTCTCTGTTATTAAATTATTAGATAAGAAATTAGTTGTTTTTTTTTGGTTTTTTGAAATTATAAAATTCTTGAAAAGAGCATCCACTTTCAAACTTTTGAAAACAACTTAATTTAGCGAGAAGTGCAATCTAATTAAAAACAAGAAAAAGTTTTTGTTAAAAGTTTTACATAATTTAAAAAATCTAAAGTTCATTTACTGCATTAAATTTATCAGACAAACTTCAAACAAATTTAAATTACGTACATCAATTTCTCTTAATTTTCCAGTCCATTGACAATTATTGAAGCTGTTATTACATATAACATTTAATTCCTGAATAACTCTTTCAATAGCTTTATCACGAAAAGTCTAAATGAAAAAACATTTTATCAATTTAAAAAAAAAAAAAAACTCATAAAATTGTTTATACAGGTTCTTCTTTTTTTTTAAGTATACCATTATAAACAAATTAACTTTTTTATTTATTAATTTTTTATAATTATCTCAGTTACTTATCTTTGCCATTTGAATGTATAAATACAATAGATCTTGTGTAACAAATTATAGATGGCCGGGGTAAAATTAAGAACATATAGTTTATTATATCGGTAACCCAGAAGATATTGTAAACAACAACGTAAACATACAAATGATAGCAATAATTATAAATGAAAAATAGACTTTATCCTTTTTTAAAAAAAAGCAACTAAAAATAAACAATCAAATAAAAATAAAATAAGTAAAAAATACGTATTAAAAAGATTAAAACAACAAACTATATAATTAGACAAAAATATAAAACTTATTTAGAAACTTAAATTACCTCGTTAGAATTCAAGTTAGAATTGTCTAATGGGCACTTTAAAATTCCTTTATTTCTAAAAGCGAAAAAGTTTGCCAACTCATACTTATAAATACAGATATACCCTAAAATTTATACCCTAGTATCTATCATGTAATATATATATATATATATATATATATATATATATATATATATATATATATATATATATATATATATATATATATATATATATATATATATATATATATATATATATATATATACATATATACATTAGGGATATGACTTTTTAATTTTTTTTCAAATAAAATGTTTCCTGTATCATAAATCGATGAACTTTTACCTAAAATCATGAAAAAAGGCCCAAATAGCTTTCTGCAACAAAAAAAGGTCACCCCAAAATAAAAATTTGATTTACCATTTTTATACATTCATTTTTGACCGATGTTTTAATCTTAAGCTTAATTCTCAGCTTAATTCTATTTATTTCATTATTTTGTTATGAATTTATAAATATAACGCCACACGTTACCATGGCAACGAAACGGCCGTGTGCCGGCAAATACTTGGAATTGTTATGTGATGACGTCATTGTGTTACCACGGTGATATAGACGACTGTAACAGACTGTAGAAGATTATAGAACTTAGTAGAACATTCTGGAAGCTCTAAATAATTATATAAGCGAGCTGCTGTCAGAGCTCAGTGTTGATAATGTGAATAGTTCTATGAAGTACTCTGCGTGTAACTGAGCTAATAAGGAACTACCGTAGCGAACTAAAGACGCTGTAAGTGTACGAAGTATAAGTAGTTGTAGCATTATCGTTAGGATACGGACTGGATTATCGAACTGTTATCAACATTGACTGGATTATCGAACTATAATTGGATTACTATACAGTTAAAGTATTTTATTAATTAAACGACTTTATTAAACGGATATTTACGCTCAGCTATCCGTAAAGTCGTAACAATATTATATGATGTCTCACAAGAAAAGTCATACCACAGTAACAAAGAACAAGAAGACTTGGACTAAAAATTTGGTGAGATTTCAAGAGTCACACAGAAGAAGAGGAAGCGTGGCTGTAGAAGAACATTCACACGATGAAAAATCCAGAATACCACTTCAATTGCAGATCGTAGGAAGATACCAGTTTCTCGGAGCATATGTTAAAGGAAGAAAAGAACGAATAGACCAAATTTCTAAGGAAATTACAAAATTGTGGGACAATAAACTGAACTTTCCACGTGTGTCTGATCAAGTGATAAGAGCAAAGCTTATGAAGGTGCTGAAGGTCTATGATGAATGTGTCAAGCGTGGAAAATATGATGTTCTCAATGCATTATTTGACATCACGAAAGTGAATGGCCAGTGGTTATCCTCGGAAGATAAACGTCTATACCACCTACAAAAAGAAAGTAAAGGACAGGTGGGGTACTCAACAGGACAAGTGGCAAGTAAAGAAACCATTCACCCTTCCAAGAGAAGGAAAGTCCAGTCTGGAACAGCAATACCTTCCACATCACAAGTCCTGTCTACCACAGACAGTGGTACTGAATCTGAAAACTGCAAAAGTAAGAGTGAAGATGTTGAAGACGACGACGGTGATAAAGACGATGATGAGGACACTCAGAAAAAAACTAGAAAGCACTACAAAAGTAAATTTGCTGTAAGTATGGTTACATCAAGTGGAGTTTCCACAAAGAAAGCTGCTAAAATATGCAATGTATTATCACAACAAGGTATTGATATTCCAACTCCAAGTCAATCAGCAATTTACAAGTCCATATTCAAAGAGGCAGGTAAATTAAAAAAAGAAATGATACAACAACTTAAAAAGGAACAGTGGTCCTTACACTTTGACGGCAAACGAATAGATGATAAGGAATATCAGGTAGTTGTACTTCAGAATGAAAGAACTGACGTGAAACTTGATGCACTGCGTTTAAAAGATGGCAAAGCTGAAACTGTTGCTGAAAAAATTGCCAAACTTATTGATGAATACAATTTGTGGAATTCAATTAAGATGATCATTACTGATACAACAAACGTCAATACTGGGAAGAGAAATGGAGTTGTTGTGAAGTTGCAACGTATGTTTAAATTAAAGGGTGTCACAATACCACAATTTATCGGTTGTCAGCATCACGTACTAGACAGGATTCTCCGTCTGGTGATGGACGAAGAACTTGGGGGTGATACCAAATCTCCAAACATTGAATACCCATTTGTGTCTGAACTGTTGAATAAGTATGATGAACTGAAGGATAAGTTTGTGAATGGAACTGTAGAAATTCTTGATAAATCAGGGTGGAGAGACGATATGAAGTTTTTGTACCATTTAACAAGAGTGTTTAGGTTCTATGAAGAACAAAGAAACTTCCCTCTGATTCACTTTCAGAACATTCCTAATATGAGCAATGCCAGATGGAACTCAAGAGCCATTCTCGCCATTCTGGCGTTCATTCTTATGCCTGAAGCGAGAAAGAATTTGGAGAAGGTTTGCAGGTTCATTTCATATGAGTGGGCAGAACATTGGTTTAGTAGTCAAAAGTACAATGACAATGACTTCAAGAATTTATCTGATGTATTGAAGCCTTACAAAAAGGCATTGCAGTCATTCAAAAATCACTGGAAGAAAGAGCCATCCGTCATCGACATACCACGAAGTAATCAGATAGCTGAACGTGCAATCAAGGTGATGCAAGACCTGTATGCTTCCTGCAGAAAGAAAGACAAACTGCAACTTCGATTCATTCTAAGTAATAAGCGCTAGACTCTTTATGAGACGTGAGCATCATGTGACCCATGTACTAAACACAGTAGGCCTATAGACACAGACAGTTATGTATATTGTTGTACTAGACGCTTTGATACTGTTAATTTTGTAATACTTGCTATTAATTATATATCACATAATATTTTTTGTTATATCACAGTACATGTTGCATAAATAAATAAAATAACAACAGGAGTATGACTCTTACAACATCTTCAGCCTTTAATATTCATTTACTGTACAAAAGTGTACCTATTGAAAATTCGATTTTTTGGTTTTGGGGTGACCTTTTTTCAAAATATGTCAAAATGAAACATTTATTCGTTCTTTTTACATAAAAGTTCATTGAATTACGATACAGGCCTAGTAGGTTGCAAAAAAGTCATATCCCTAATATACATATATATATATATATATATATATATATATATATATATACATATATATATATATATATATATATATATATATATATATATATATATATATATATATATATATATATATATATATATATATATATATATATATTTATATATATATATGTATATATATATATATATATATATATATATATATATATATATATATATATATATATTTATATATATATATATATATATATTTATATATATATATATATATATATATATATATATATATATATATATATATATATATATATATTTATATATATATATGTAAAGGACGTATTTAAGGGTGTAGGGGGTGCGGTGCGGCAGCGAAGGTGGCTTTACGGTTCTGCAGTAATATGGTCCGTATTACTACAGAACCGCATTACTGTGGTTTTTGTTAACATCCCTAGTGAAAAAAGCTAGTATTATATAATCTGTGGTATTACCAATTAACTTATACTAAGTATTTAGCCATAATATAAAGTAGGTAGTGATAAAGAATAAAAAAAAAAACTTTTTTTATTTATTACAAAGCTTTTATTGTATTTTGCATTTTGTTTTGAGATTATTATTTAATTACTTTAAAATGATAATAGCTTGACTAATAATGTTTATATTAGTAGACGCATGGTGACACAAAGTTTAATACAAAAATGGCTTGACAAACGCCCAAAAAATGAAATTGCTAATGATGTTTCTCCAAATTCGAGTAAATCTAATGTTGATATCGAAGAACTATCAAATTCTCGAGATCTACCTTAGTGTCCGCGAGTATTTAAAGATCAGAATAGTCAACCACCTATTGTGAGTACATCAATGAATGTGTGTAATGAATTTAATACCGACGATGCTTTTATATATATATATATATATATATATAATATATATATATATGTATATATAAATATATATATATATTATGTATATATTATAAATATCGGTAGTATATAATATAAACAACGCCGGTAGTATATATTATATACTACCGACGTTGCCTAATATATATATATATATATATATATATATATATATATATGTATGTATAATTTTATATATATATATATAGATATATATATATATATATATATATATATATATATTATATATATATATATATATATATAACTTAGTATAAAATCACTTAACAAAAATTTTTCTTAATTTACACTATGTTTCATCAACAAAGATTCATCAGAAGTGATGCATTTTTGATGAATCGTTGTTGATGAAACACAGTGTAAAATAAGAAAAAATTTTCTTAAGTGATATTCTGCTATTTTATAATTGCTCTGTTCTTTTTAAAATATTGAGCACTTTATTTTGTTGAAACAAAATTCAACGATTCTTCTTGTCATATATATATATATATATATATATATATATATATATATATATATATATATATATATATATATATATATATATATATATATATATATATATATATATATATATATATATATATATATATATATATATATATACATATGACAAGAAGAATAGTTGAAGGAGACACAATCTTTCAGCAACAACAAGCACAAAAACTGAAACTGTAAGACCTGCAAGTAGACTTGCAATCTGCAGATGACTCTAGCATTACAGTTACACGCAGTTTAGATGATTCTCAAGATGACGATTTTGAAAACCCACCTAAATCTGCGACAAAACCAAAAAAACATCCAACCTGATAGAAACAGAGATATTACACTGACTCTTCCACGCAATCCATTTAAAAGTGAAAAAAATTCAGCAATGGTAGATTCCTTAACATTTTCCGCTAATAAAAGAACAGCTATATTTTCAGATGGTAGTGCTGATTTGCTGTGTCTGACATTATTAGAAACAAGCAGTAGACCAGCGGCTTAAAACTTTGACTATCTTTAGCCAGCTTACATCCATGCTGTTTCAACAAGGCTAGTAATCCATTACAAGATAAACGTGTAAGTTTTGCATTCACAACCTATTGAGCTAGATTGTGTTGAAATGATCCCATGCTAACTACATCCATATCACAATTATTTTTATCGTCTGAGCTGCTATTAGGCGGAATTATGTCAGTGTCAGTATCATCAATATCAAAATAATTTTCATCATCAGAACTACTATGAGGTTGTACTATGTCATTATCAAGTCCATAGGAATCATTATTAAACAAATAGTCAGTGTTATTATCTGAAATAGAAGATAAATCACACAAATTTTCTTCATTATTTAAAGACTTTGTTAACCTAGGAAGTTCACATTGAAAGCAACTATTTGCATCTGTAACAACTTTTCTATATTTTTGCATATACTCTGCTTTTGCACTCATATGAATGAATCTAAAGAGTCAATAAAATAAAATATCAGTTAATAAAAAAAGATTACACAATCCGAATGTATGAATATCCCTTTTTTGCATAACAAAATGCATTGAATACCTTTTTTTTCTCAAGTACTTGGGATTCACACTTTACATTTACTTACACTTCATGAACTCAAGTGTAAATTAAATTCTATAAGAATTATTTCAAGAAACTTATTATTTCTCTGTATTTTAACTCTTTTAATATCTTTGAACCACTTCTTCGCGTGATACACACTGTTTCAAATCTCGTAAAACCACTTCTTCTCGTTATACAAGCTGTTTAAGTTTTATTTAAGCTCAATTTATTACAATAATACCAATATTTTTAATAACTGTCGTAACTAACTTTTTCGTAACTAACTTTTCAAATTTTAGTAGTATTTACATGCATGTTATTATAGAGTAATAGCCTATGGTAATTAGTCTGACTTTTTTATGCCATAGAAAAGTCAGACTAAATTATAATAGTTTATGGTAATAAAACAACAATCAAGGATGTTTAAAAGTCATTATTAAATGAATAATGTCCCTCAAACATCCGTTTACTGAATTTGAGGTCTATCAAACAATTTTTTTTTCTTCATATTTTCTAAACCACTTATTACATAATTTAAGGTTCATATGAAATTCTAGGTTGTATTCATAATGAAAGGTTCAAAATGTCTGTTTCTTTCTGTGCGAAACTAACTTAATTAAGTTTGTTCCGTAAAAAAACCGTGTCATTTAGTTTTTAAATACAAACTACATATTCAGAACTCATTTAGAATAGATTCCTAAACGTTTAGGACAACGTAAATGTCATCTAATCGCGATCTAAATCAATTTTAAATCAACAAATGCCCGTTGGGAAGATATTTAAATTGATTCAATAATTTTTTTTTTAATGCTGGTTTTTGGAAAAATTGTAAAATTCGCCATTTCCGAATTTTACAATTTTTCCAAAAAAATGATTTTTTGTAAGCATTTCTATGAAAATTTGGTGACCAAGATAAAAAAATGGTCATAACGTCCTGTGTTGCTTCTCAATCAAATTTTTAAAAGTTTATTTTTGTCAAAACAAAGCATGCTACTTTGGAAACGAAAGAGCGTATACTAGACTTGGAATATTTCTCTTAAGCAGTGTCATCTAAAACTGTTCTCTAATGTAAAACTGTGAGAGTTTTAGCCAGATAGACTTACTTACAAATAGAATGACATGATAGAATGATGCGTGATTCATAACATTCTAAGCAAGCACCAGAACTCTTAGCCTCTCGATTCAAGGAAAAAAACTTTCTTGACGGCTTTGCAAAAGTTTCCTACTTTAGAACAAGAAAGGAAACATTTTTTAACTTTTTTTGTAGAAGTTTATTTATTTGATTTTTGTAAAGATAATTTAGTTCTCCTAATGCAATTTAAAGTATTACAGTTATAATTTTTCGTCTCCCATTACAGTTCTATATGAATTTTTTAGATCTCTTATTACAGTTCTGTATGAATATTTTAGGTCTCTCATTACAGTTCTGTAAGAGTCTTTTACTACAGTTCTGTATGAATAGTTTAGGTCTCCTATTACAATTGCGTATTTTTGTATGTAACGCGACAGTTTATATATAGCTCAAAGCAAAGCCTCAAATGTGTCCTTTTAACAATGGTTATACATTTTGTTGCGTATCAATTTGCTATTCTATTTACTTACAAGTTACTTATCATTATATTAAAATGGTACTTAACTTAAATAAATATCCAGAACACAAATGGTTTATTTGTGTAGATCTAAAAATGTTTAACTTTCTTTTAGGTCAACAAAAAGATTTAACTAAGTTTCCATGTTATACATGCATGTGAAATAGTTAAGCGAGAAAGCAACACTGGTAACAAAAAGAATGACGAATTTGCAACACACTCATACAAGGCGTTCTAAATATTGTGAATTTTAACCCATTGTTAACAGAAATAAAACATTATATACAATATTCAGTTATATATACAGTTTTGGTATTTGCACCCATTCTTTATTGAGCCATGCTCCTCTGACCTTTTAGACATTTATTTTGTGAACAATCATTATAAACATTCTAAATCAAAAAATGTGAAGTTTACAGAAATTGAGAAAAAGGTTCTGAAGCGTCCCTGTAATGGCGGTTTTGTGTTGATGCCTCTTCTTCATTCAAAAGAGTGTTAAATTATTTTACTAAAAATTTTAACATGGTTAACTTAGCAAGGCACCAGAAAATCGTCCAACGAACATTTAGGAATTATTTTAGTCTTGAGATAAATTAAGTTTGATAGTTAAGTATTCAAAAACTTCTTTTTATATTTATATCACTCTAATATAGTTTATATAATTTATGCTTAAAATGTTACATATATTTTGTATATAACATTTTTATATATACTATTCATAAATCTAAAATAGTTTGTAATATGTTTTATGCTAAATATGTTTTTTAATATAATGAAGATATTTCATAGTATATTGGGTTACCAATTCGACTAAATTTGTAAAGCTATATACTTTTAAACCTTGACATTTAGATGAAGAATTAAATCTTCTTTTTTCATTTTTATTTTCATTTGGTGCAAGCTATTTTCCTCTGTTATGACTTTTTAATATTTTTTTAAAATGTTGTTTTGTTTTAATATCATTTACTTTTATTGTAAATCTTATTACATTTAAGATATTAATCTGTTAATTTAATTTATTCAAAGAGTAATAAACATATTAGAAATTTTAATAACATTCTCCTCCGCTAATAGCTTCTCTTGATGTCTTGTTTGGCTGGAGAAGGTGTAATAGTAATAAGTAAACAACTATATATATATATTAGTAAACAACTCAACTTTTTTAAAACACTTTTAAACAAGTTAGAAGTTTATGTTATGTGTTGATACCTACAATAAAAAGAGTATTAACATTTTAGCAAATGTTAAATCGCCGGGCTGTTTGGTTGGAGGAACATTGTAAAGAAGAAGGAGTCTTGCCTTCCACATGGGTGAGAGGAAAAGTAGTTATGTACCCACCATCCAAAATGAATGCGTTTAAGTTAATGAAAAATGGAGTAGAACCTAATGAAAATTGGCGGCTTTTCAAACTATTAAAAATCAAAATTACATCAGGTTTGGTATTTTTTGACAACAACTTCATATTTTTTTGAGTTTTTAAATTTTATAAATTACATTTGCAAAATGTTAAATAATTTATACATTTGTTATTAAAAAAAATTATTTGTCAATATCTGCTTTGGATAAGTTAAGAAGTTTTATTATTTCTTTTACAGATTGTTGTGAGGATTGTAATAGTTATGATTTAACAACAGAAACTGAAAAAGACGTTGAAAATCAGCATATAAGAAAAAAGCGCAAACGTGCTGACTATACAACTTTTTTGAAGGTTTTATTTTAATTTTTTTGTTTATATAGATAATAATATTAATAATATATAAACTGAAAATAATAACATACATGAAATACATAAACTGCCAAATAATGTATAAAAAGATATAAACTGCCAACTTATCAATAATTAATATTTTTGCATTATTTTAAATAAATTAAATTTATTTTTTCATATTGCTAATACTAATTTAAAACAATTATAGTAAAATAATTTTTTTCACTTTCAGGCGAGGAAGAATTTGATATCAATGTTAATACAAAAAATAAGAATATATAAAACGTTAACTTAATGTTACAATAAACATGATAATAAGTACGTTGTAAAAAAGAACAAAAAAATAATATTTATAATCAGTGCTTTGAAGTTGGTGCTACCCACAGCTGGTAATTTTATGAGGAGTGTAGCAGGAGTTGAAATATTTGAATATCTCTACCCAAAGTCCTGGTGATAATAATAGCAGTAACGATTATAGTGATAATAGTTGTATGTGTATGTGGTTTTTAATAAAACAGCTATTTATAATAATTTTTTACACTTACTGTATTTGTATTTTATTTTTAAAATAGTCAAACTTTCTGCATTTCCACAATCACCTGCTAAATTAAACTATACAAAAAGATTGTGGATGTGGTACCACAACGTTATAAAATTGATAATGCAAGTAAATTGTCTTACTTTATATCTTTTAATACAAGTAGTAATTGTAACGATTATATTTCAAACAATATACTTATTATATACACATTGTAGCTAAACCATCACCACTTTCACAGTCATCAGTTCTTTCAAGCAGTCGTTCTAAGATGCCTTTATTCAAATCAAACATTACTACTATACCAAAAGACTATAAAATGGATCCATCAAGTAAGATGTCTAAATTTATAACTTAACTATAAACCTCTTTCAGATTTGGATTGAACTATATATATTAAAATATATATTTTTATGATCTATGAATATATTTAGGGTTGTTATCTTTATAGGATAAACTTTTTTAGTTCAAATTTACAAAGATTTAATAAATTTTCAATGAAAATAACTTTGCATAAAAATGTAACTATATAGTTATTTACATTATAGCTAATTCACAATCAGCACTTTTAAAGTCTCCTTTTCTGTTAGCCCGGAAAATGAGTTCTAAAATACCAATATTCAGACATAGAGCTGCCATATCAAAAAACAATGTAATAGATCGATCAAGTAATACTTAATTTTTCTCTTAAGTTACGTGTTTGCATATATATTCAGATTTTGAGATATAAATACTAGTTATTTGGTTAATTTATTTTTAACAAGAATTATAAAAATATAAAAATAAAAAATTTTGATATAAAAAAAATAAATTTTGATATAAAAAAAATAAATTTGCTAAACTAATACAGCAATTTCCTTATTTTATAACTGAGGCCTAGGCAAGGACTCTTCTAGGTAGTTTTCCATTTTAAATTCAGTTGAACAACTTGAGTTTTTATACTATTATTACTCTTGACTTTCAGTATCTCGGACAGTGGACCAGGGAAATAGTATTAGATATCGAGATGATTTTTGCTGTGTCTAATATTTGGGAAATATTGGAGATATTGAGAGTAGACTGTATTATCAATATCATTTGTATATAGAATATTGTTGTATAATATTCAAAATATGGTTGAAATTTAAATCTACTCGGTGCACACTGTATTAATGTAAACAAATTTTAATCTATAAAACTATGGATTTAGAAAATTGAATAAATGATTGAAATAAATAGAATGAAGATGTTCATTGCGTTATTTTTATTATTTTTAGATTGTGTATTGAAATGGGATTGTACGAGTACGGTAAACAAAATACATTAGTGCGTTGATTCCCATCTTAGAATGGCTCTCTTCAGTATTGGTGGAACTGGGAAAGGTTATGACAATTTTACAAATTCTCAAGACGGAGAGGCTGGATTGATCGATTTAAGCAAAGATGACGCTGATTGTCATGGGGACGATCATGATAATGATAATGCATATATAATAACTAAACTGAGTGTATTTGTATTTTTGACTAATATATCTATAAAAATATCTGTTTAATGTTTGATTGGTTTATGAGTATTTAAATAACGCGTTGCAACGTTTAACTTTTATTTACGCCGCTTATTTAATGAAGCATAAATTAAAGAAACGTAACTTTATAAAATTCGCTCGGCATTTCGGAAAAATTTAGATGGAGTTTAAATAACGTTTAAAACTAACCATTTAGATTTGGTTTAAATGGAACATTCGATTGACCTACGTTCTAAATCAAAACTAACTTAAGTCTAAACATGAAGGACGAACATTATTAAAACGTTGATTAAATGTTCGCATGCCCGCTGGGTTGTGCAACAGAAAGAAAAGTATTTTTTGTAGACCTGTGTAATTGACATGGCATTTTTCGCGTATGTAACGTCACTTTGTGACAAAAAACTTGAAGAAGCAAACTAAAAATAAGATTTTACTTTTTTAATCAAAAAGTTTTTTTAGGAAAATTTTTTTAATAGAAATATATCAAATATATTTTTATGGGATACATTTTAATCATAAATGAATGAAGTTCCATGTTAATTCTTAAAAACTAATTTTTTACTAAGATTGCATAAAATACAAACTCTTATCCTTGAAAAACATATCTGCTCCAGTTTTATATGTTTTGTGAAATAGTTTACTTCATAATCAAAATTATTCAAAACACCTAAGACAGTTACTGTCAGATAGTAAGACCTACAAAAATCTCGACCTACTTAGTTGTTCTACAAAAAGAACATCTACTAAAAAGTGGAACTAATTTTTAGATAACCTACTGAGGCTAAAGTTGTTTTTTATTTGATCATTGCCTTTTTTACTTTCAACCGAATTATGCCTTTTACGTTTTCGACCTATTTATTATTCGACCTATTTTATAGGTTTTCATTTTCAACCAATTTGAGAAAAATTATTTTTCAACCGATTTTCTCGTCTGTGTTTTTAAGGTTGTTTTATTTAAAGAACACATTTTTTTTTTAATTAGCAAACAAAAAGTTTGATCAAATTTGGCTCGCATTCGAATCAACAACAAAATATATAAAATTCATATGGTAAAATGCGTTGTTTTAAAATTGAAAATACATAAAGTTAAATACTCAGTAGGTAAAAAATGCAGTAGGTCAAAGATTTAGTAGGATGTGAGTTTAGTAGAACATGTTTTAATTATATGTAACTACAAATATCAAAAAATGTTGGTTTAAAATCAAAAAGGTCATAATCTACAATTTACGATATTTCAAAACTAGGTTGAGTTATAGGCCACCGATAAATAGATGAGCAAACTTAACGTTCCAAAGTTATTTTGACACACACTTACGTCACTGCGGAAAACATTTTTGGCTTAACTTTTAGACTGCGTTTCATAGCTATGGCCGTTCCTTTAGTTTTTAATGACCTAATATCTTTTTAGTTCTGCCATTTAAATATCGTTACGTACAAATGCTTGTAAGTGTAAAATTCTTCGGCATTTGTCGAGATTGCAGGCAGTATATGGAACAATCGTGAATAATACATTTATAAAAAGAAAATACTTTGACATTTTATTTAAAAAATTAGATTTCTATTTTGCTACATTATTATTTTTTTGCTATAAATATATTTATTTTATTTTTATTTTATTTACACTTTTTGCCGATAAAAAAAAAATTTACAGTCTTAACTTAAAAAAAAATAATTACATGGCCGGGGCAAGAAGAAGACAAATTTAGTCTTATCATTAAGCCCCAAAAAATGTGTCATTACTAGACAAAATATAGTTTGACAATAAAATATGGTTTCAATGTATATATCTCTGATATATATTATAAAAGAAAATTTAATTATATCGCATATCGTTTAAAGTTTATAGTTTTTCAAAAAATAAGATATAACAATTGCTTTGTAAAATAAAAGAAACAAAATTTATTAAAATATTAAATGACAAAAATAACATTTCAGAATTGGTTTGAAAAATAAGAAGATACGATTTTATATAAAAACACTTTATTGGTAGAGCATTTTATAGTTTAACTTATTTAATTATATTTTTAATGCTTTTCATTGCCAATTAAGTAAAAGCAAATAAACAGTGTAAAATAAAAGTAAAAGATTAATAAATAACGCAAAAATAGAAAATAAATTTCTCAAAAAGAATTTTGTTTTTATCATTTAAAATGATAAAAATATATGTACAATTATTGATTAATTATGTATTAATAATCTAAAGTAATTAATTAATTAACTATAAATTATTGATTTCTAATATAAAGAAGTTTTATTAGAAAAAATTTAATTCATTTTTAGTTAACAAAAGTAATTTAAGTTTTGTTTTGAATTGGTTTAGAGATTAATTAGTTTTCATTTCATTATTTAATATTATGTTCCACAACTTTGGTCCTCGGTATACAATAGAGAATTTAGTAGCGGAATAATAAGTTTTGGATTGAATGTAGTTGTTTTTTGAAAATCTAGTAGGGTATATGTGATTTATTTTTTCAAAAATTGAATAAAATAAGATTGGTAATATATTTTTATCAAGTTTGAAAATAAGAACTTGATAGAGGTTTAGTTTATATACATTTAGGATATTGAGTTCATTAAATAGTGTTTGTGTGTGTGAGAAGCGATCTACGTTTGAAATTATCCTTATAGCCTGTTTTTGTTTGCTAAGCAATTTTTTTATTTTCGTCGCATTAGTGCTAC